>NW_004797992.1:347016-349754 GCF_000002075.1 Aplysia californica | reverse complement strand
GAGCGGTAGGGGCGCCTGATTTCGGCCGGGTTGGGGGGCCCTGGTCTCCCCCCCCCCCCCACCTCAAACTGGGGCCCAAAGCGCCGCTTTAGAATTCCGGGTTTCTTTTGGACATTTATGGGTCATTTTGGGGAAACCTCCTTGAGGCCCGTTCCTAACTACCCGACAAGGTTTATTTTTAAAGAATGTTTTGTTTTTTTGGGGGGCTGTTTACGGGGAGCTTCAAAGAAATTTGCATTTAGAAAAAGCTTGGCTGTTTTGTAAAACTCAAAAATTTTATACTTCGAATAACCCAAAAGTAGGTTCTGGGGGGATAGAACTTTGATGGTTCCTGGGGAGCGAAATGTGGCGCTCCATAGGGAACCAGAAATCCGCCGGAATGCACAGTTTGGGAGATCCCCTTATGTATAAGTTGACCCCCCTGTTATTAAAAACCATTTTAAAAAACAACAAATTATGCAGTTTTGGGGCCACCTAAATAAAAATAAGGGTCTTGAACATTTTGCTCTCACTGGCAAAATTGAAGGAAAACGCGACAAGGTTAGGCTCAGACCAGCCTACTTAGGGAACCCAAAACAAATGGGTAACAGGGAAAGATAAGGGCAACGTAGCTTTTTTTTTTGGGGGCATCCGGGCAAAGGAATGAACCGGGAACCACCCATGATCGCAGAACAGTCGCAGATATGCCACTGGATAATGATGATGATAAGTTAAGTCAGTGCGTACTGGGCACATTCGTGGTTTCCATTGTCTGACAGGACCAACGGGGGGGGGGGGGGGGGGAGAGGGGGGGTAGCCGGGACGTTATCCATTGTCTGACGGGACCAACAGGGATGGTAGCCGAGAGGCTATGCACGGAGACGATTTTAACTTGTTTCTTTACCCTTATCCGTACGTTGAGTTTTACTACCGTATCCATACGACGCGGGGAACTCTGTGCCACCATTTTCCAAAGAGGAAATTTACTCGATAATCCAATCCGTACGCTTTGCATAGCAGTCTGTCAAAATGATTTTTTGAGAAATACTGAAAGTGTCAAAGAGATTTTCGTACTAGACGTATTCTAAAATGTGAAGAATACAATCCCCGGGTTACAACATGACCCCAGGCGTAGGGATAGGGTTAAGAAAGGACGGCTGAGGCAGACCTTGTTAGTGGTAACCACTGACATGTGTCAGGGTAGTTCGCGCAGAGGCACAACTTGACGTACCACGACAATGTCTCCTCCGTGTCACAGCACACAGTGGTCACGTACGGAGGTCTGCCACGCAGAAAGCTTGTCCCTGTGTGTCTCCTTGCCATTTCGTAATCTCAGAATAAGAATTACAAAGGTCTATCTGCTCAATATCTAGTTTGGAGAAATGTGACGACATTTTTTTGTTAGATTCACAATATTAAGTCAAGATTTTTTTGTCGTATTTTTGAGAAACTAAAAATATCTGACGTCAAATTTCTCAAGATTTTTCGAAAGCATTTCTTTCAATATCTTGAAAATGACTCCGAATATTCTTACGATTTTGATAGAGCAGTCTGATAGAACATTTGGTTTCTGACCTCGTGGTTTTAGTAACTCAAGACGGCCAAAAATGTCAGTTAGAACTTTGTCGTGTCGTTCTGGGGGCAGCAAGTGTCACCAGTGTCTTACGTTCAGCCGTTAGGGTGATTCGCTGTCGCATGCAAAAGAAAAAAAAAAATTTAAAAATGTAGTTCGATTCTCAGGACGGCGGGTTGTTTTTATTCATTTTGCAGTTGTTTGTTCATTTACTTTGTTGTTGTTGTTGCTGCTGCTGCTGTTGTTGTTGTTATTGTTATTATTTTTGATGATGTTGTTGTTTTGCTTTTTGCTTTTTGTTGTTGGTTTTTGGTTTGTTAGTTTTTGTTTTGCTTTTGCCCCCCCCCCCCCCCCCCCCCACCAGTGTCCCTATTTACCCAAGAGGATGCTGTATCTCCTTTAACCTATTTTGGCCCTGACAAGCAGGGGCGCGGGTGGTTGGCGGGTGCTCTGGTGTGGTTTGCTCCTTCTTTCCTATAAAAAAAAATCTATCGTCTCTATCTCCCCTCATTCTTTCTTGTGTTAGTTACTATCTTGTAACACCTCTAATCTTCGGCACTTATATGACCTTATTGTGTTGCAAGTGTCGTAAAACTCTTCCTAAAACTACTAAAACAAGCAGGGTCGACGCAGCCCGCCGCATAAATGATTTCAAAAGTGTCGATGGAGACGTAAAACATCTACATTTACAATAGCCTCCTGTTGCAACAACTGAGGAGGAAAGGGATGAAAAACCCAGCTTTTCTTATCGCTTTAGTGAGCCAATGGGCCTTTCTTTTTTAATGTCTTGCACAGTGATTCGTGATTAGTATAACAATAACCGCGTCATACTCAATAACTTTCAACAATTTATAATCCTATTGGATTGGAGGGGGGAAAGGGGGGGGGGGGGGGTTGCACATTTTTCTGTTGTTTTTTTTTTCTTCCTTTTTTATTGGTTGTATGTGCTGCATTTAATGAGGTTCTCCAGTTTTGGTTGCGAAGTATTCGTTTTGGTTTGTTTTGTTTGGGGGGTGGGAGGTGAAGTTGGTGATGGTTTTGTTTTTTTGCTGCTGTTTTTTTTTCTTTTTGATGGTTTCTGTAATGTGCAAAACCCCCGACTGAAATTGAGGATTTCAAAGATGAGGAGAGAGAGAGAGAGAGAGAGAGAGAGAGAGAGAGAGAGAGAGAGCTCTGTGTACTCAGT
>NW_004797992.1:344456-345958 GCF_000002075.1 Aplysia californica | reverse complement strand
AAAAAAAAAAAGAAGAAAAGAAACAGAAACAGAAAGAAAGAACAAAAATCTCCTAACACTACGACAAAACATGAAGTAACAAGCAAGAGAGCATAGAATCTAGTAGCAACAACAGCAGAAATCGTTTTCCAACCTTGCCGTTTTAGTTTCATAATAAATGTACACACTGTGCACCATCAGAGTGGGGGAAAAAACTTTGTGAAGCATCCTGGCAAAAATGAGTTAATTCTTGGATTTGAGCTCTAAGGAAATAGATGCATCAAGCTTATAGGTTAAGTTTTTACGATTTTAAAGTATGAAATAACAAAAGACATTTAGTACTTAATGAATATTGCATCAATAGAGTACCTAGAAATTTGACCCAAGTGTCGATTTTTAGCCAATATCTGCATTTGTGGATTGTGACAAATAACTCATTTTGTCAGCACCACTCACTATTAGTACCTGTGAATGTTTTACGCCCAAAAGGACCTAATAATTTAGATCAATACGGAGGTGGGCGACTTCAACTTTGACAGAAGGGTCATCCCAGTGGGTTCAGTTTTAGTAAGTTTTACTGCACTTGCAACACAATAAGGTCATATACGTACCGAAGATTAGAGGTGTTACAAGAGGGCAACAAACACAAAGAAAGAGGGAAGGGAGATATGGACGATAGATGTTTGATAGGAAAGAAGGAGCAAACCACACCCGCCAACCATCCACTAACCCGGAGAGAGATACAACGTCCAAGCAGACAGACGGAGACGCTCAATTTAAAATAATAACATGTTTCCCACATGGGAATCGAACTCATGTCCTCTGGATGCGACATCAAAGTGACTAACAGACGCTCGTTACATCAGAGTCAACAAACCCAGTAAAGGTGGAAATAAAGATTTAAAAATATAGAGGCAATAAGAGCTTTTTAAAACTATTTTAAAACGTTTTCCTTCTTCTGGTATCCTTAAGATGTCAGGGGGGGGGGGGTGTGCAGGTTTCAGTCCTGTGCTAAGAGGCTATGAGTAATGGTTATAATTTTGTCAAATGCATCGCGGTGTATATCGATTGAGCCACCTTTTCTTCCAACTTCATATGTCTTTACAACACTTATGTTTTCTTCACTGAGCTAAGCATTTAAAAACAGAATCATTTAGTGTGTGGTGGAGAATAAAAAACTTACACAAGGGTACAAATTAGGCATCTAGTCTGTTTCTTGCGCGCTCATGTGACCTTATGCAGTTGCGAGCGACGTAAAACTCTTACTAAAACTATTGGGTTTATTTAATTGCGTCCAAAATCCCGGTGACTTCCTGCGTTTAACGAGGTAGTTCCCACAACAGCTAGGCTGACAATAGCTGACCATTGACATAGGTATAAGCTGAGGGGAGGGCGGGGGGAACAGCAGGAAGCGGAAGTGTTGCCTAGGTCTCGAACTTGACTTGTTAGACCGGAAGGGGGTGTGGGAACTGTGACAGAAGCTGCTACGGAAGCCGCTTTATGTCTTTTTGTAAGTATGTGTG
>NW_004797992.1:342244-343962 GCF_000002075.1 Aplysia californica | reverse complement strand
TCTTTCGATCTCTAGTTTATACCATTCTTTTTCTTTGTGCAGATCTGTCCCCTACCCCCGTGCCGTTTTTTCCTCACCGTTTTAGATTATGAATAACTGTATTTTCGTTTAGTTTTTCTAGAGTTTTAACGGCACTCGCAACTACTGTATAAGGTCATATGAGCGCCAGAAGATTAAAGGTGTTACAAGAGAGTAACAAACATAGAAAAGAAGAAGGGGCGATAAGGACGATAGATGTTTGATGGGAAAGAAGAAGCAAACCACACCAGAGCACCCTCCAACCACCCACTAACTGTATTTGTATCACATTAGTCCACGCACATGTCTGTGTTCTTTGGAAGTTCATGTACACGTTTTACGCTCTGAGCAAAACATTGTGTAGTTTGAATGCTTTTCCCCATCATCTTTGCCTATGGCCTTAATCCTGCTGATATGATAATAAATACAATAAGTAGCATTTGTATAACGCATGTCCCCACTCGAAAGCAAGTTCTATGCGCTTTACACTATATTATTACCCCAGCAGACCATAGAACACTCAGAAACATTCTCAGCTTCCCGGGAAGCATACAGTGCAAACAGCTGGTTAAGCGTTCGAACACTTAACAAACTGATATGAGATCCGATTCCTGAACCGAAGAATTAAACTTAGATCATGTCTACATCTCTGTAGTGTGAAAGTCGAGAATAGTTAGATGGGAAGAGGGGGCTCTCGTGGCCTAGAAGTTAAGGTTTTGGCCTCTCATTCAAAGATCCCGGGTTCGAATCCGGGTAGCGACCGAAACATTTTCTTCTCTAAAATTGTCTCCTTTCACCTCCTTTTCTGATGTCCAGTAATGTTCTGTCGTCTGCTTTCGTCTCCTCTTTCTGCTCCCCCTCCCCCACCCCTCGCCTTCTTTCCCCCCTCCCCTGGGCTCCTCACTCTTCCCGCAGCCTTTCTACCGCTACTCCTTGACTCGTTCTTACTGCTGTCTTTCAGCAACACCCCTGATCTTCTGGTAGGAAAGATCTACACCTAGCCTTCTCAGACAAGGGCGAAAAATCTCGGAGGGTCCGTCTGCAAGTTACGCACGTTAAAGATCCCTTGGTGGTCTAAAATCGATAAAAGTAGGCTTCGGCCGCCACCCGGGCAAAGTTCAAAATTTCCTACCAACTGAAAAAGTTAAAAGTGTTCCCCACGTTCATCTGACCTTATGCAGTTGCAAGCGCCGTAAAACACATACCCCAAAAAAGGAAAAACAGAAAGCTCAGCGCAAGTGCGTAGAACTTTTCTTAAAAATCAAGTTGCATCTCATGTTCAAATTAAAGGCATCGTTGGTATAAACTCCTGTCAAGCAACCCATTATAGTCAAGAATATTTTCCTCTCCGACAAGTCTTGAGAATTTACGATAAAGACCGGTTCAGATTTCCAGTCGACAGAGCGGTGGAAGTGCCTGGCAAATTCCGACCAGATTCTAAGCCCTAATTGCTGACCACACACTGTGACCGTCCCTCTGTGGGCCTGAGATTGGACAATGGTCACTGGACGGAGGGAGGATCTCGCCTTGAGCAACTGACCCTGGCCCGTTCACTCCCACGTCTTTCCATAAAGGATTCCGGATTGTTTTCGTGTCCACGCCCTTGTATTTACTTTGAGAGTGGTTTCTTGATATCCCCTCTGTCTCTCTCTCTCTCTGTCTGTCTGTCTCTCTCTCGACAACCCCCCCTCTCTCTCTCT
>NW_004797992.1:336505-337877 GCF_000002075.1 Aplysia californica | reverse complement strand
GGGGCTTAACACCTCTTATGCCCAGTAAAAAACACATTCCTGGACGTTACTGAAACACGTGGATCAAAGGCACAAAAGAACGGGTAATTTTGCCCGTTTCTAAGGGCACTACAGCGATGGAGTACACTAAACTTTGACTTCCATTTTCTCGTTAGTTTTCCTGTTTTTCACCAGGCGATCCCCACCTCTTTCAAAAGCAATTAATAATATCTCGACATCTATTCAAGATAGATCATGGCCATGGATTTTTTTCTTCATCAAAAACAAAGCAAAAGAACAGGCTTTACTTTACAACTGTGCAAATAACACAATATGCCCACATTTGACGATGTGCCTGATTCACCACGTTCGTAACAAATTGTATAATATGAGCGCTCAAGTTAAAAAAAGGATTAGTAGTCCATTATTACAAGTCAGGGTAATACACCCCCCCCCCCCTCCCTGCGCGGTGTGTCAGTAGATGTCGAACGTCCTTAAGAATTAAATCGAATTTAATAAAAACCAACCGTATAATTCAGAAACTGCAATTTTTCAAAAGCAACTCATTTTGAAAACTAACAAGGTCCTCTATAAAATAGTTTAAAATAGGCTAGGTCGAGGTAAAATAAAAAGTGACTTGGCACACACATGCACCAAAAGAAGTTTCTTACCATCTAGTACACGGCAACCCCCAGAATAGAATAAACATCAATATGTTTTGCTTTTTCGAGTATGTATCTATACAACTCTAAAGGTATTGTAATTAAATTCCTACATGTGGTTGAATGGTGCATCTTAAGTGATGTGTACATTTTGTCCGGCTGGTAGCAGAGAGACGTCTCTTTCTTTCCACGACACCCAAAAGGGTATACGCCTCGGATAAAAGTAAAGTAAAGTAGGATCTATCAAAAGCGGCCAAAATCCAATAGGTGAAACTGGAACTTACCCACTTCTATGTTCTCTGGAACTTTCTTGAAATAGAAAGTTTCACTTGGACACGGGTCTGGGGGAAAACAGAAAGGTGTAAGTTTTTTGCTGCTTTTTTCTTATCTTATCGAATTTTTTTCCTCAAAGGCGCAGCAGTCATAATTTTTTGTGATATAGAATTAAGTTTTAAAAATGAAAATACAATTTCGGGAGTTTTTTTCTTCTCTATTGTTTATTTACAAAGCAGTAGGAAGAAAAACATCCTTTTCTTCTTCCTAAACAAATCGTGTTTTTAATGTTGCCTTATTTCTAAAAGATGGATCACAGAAAGGCCAATTGACAAAGATATTTGGTTTACAGCGGCTTAAAACAAACTGCATATAATAATAATAATAATAATGATAATAGTAATAGAAATAATCATCATCATCATCATCATCATCATAATAATAATAATAATAATAAT
>NW_004797992.1:331512-333625 GCF_000002075.1 Aplysia californica | reverse complement strand
AGACAGACAGACAGACAGACAGACAGACAGACAGACAGACAGACAGACAGACAGATAAACAGACAGACAGACAGATAAACAGACAGACAGACAGACAGACAGACAGACAGACAGACAGACAGACAGACAGACAGACAGACAGACAAACAGACAGACAGACAGACAGACAGACAGAGGGACAGAGGAAGGAGGTTGGAGAATTATAATGCTGGGGTGTGGAGTAATAAATTAACAGCATTGCTGGTTCCTCGTGAACATAATTTGCCAAGGGTTCCCTACGTCACCCTTTGAGTGGTGTAACGAGGCCAATAGAGAGGGAGGACCAAAGGAAATACAAAGCAATACTGAAACGAGGGAGACAGTGGGGTATGAAGGTGGCGTGGGGAGGGGGGGGGGCAGTTAAGTTGACCATGATGGTGTTTTGGAGGAGAAAGAAGAGGAGGAAGAGGAGTAGGACCAGGAAGATGAGAAGGACGACAACGACGACGAAAAGACAAAGGCGCAGATTATGACCCGTTATTTAAACAATAAAAAGGACAAAAGCGTAAGAGGCGAAAGAGACAGTATAAATTAAAGTTTGGGAGAAAAAGTAGAATGCTACCTCTTCAGATTCCGTACATTGTATCATGTAGACGGTACAACAAGAGCATACCAGTCATTTTGTTTTAGTAAGTGTTTTATGGCACTTGCAACACAATAAGGTCATAGAAGTGCTGAAGATTAGAGGTGTTACAAGAGCGTAACAAACACAAAAAAGAAGGAGGGGAGATAATAAAGACGATAGATGTTTGATAGGAAAGAAGAAACAAACCACACCGGAGCACCCGCCAACCTCCCACACATACCAGTCAGCTCTGACGTGAAAAAAACGATAACAAATATAGCTAGTAGAACCTGTTCTAACAGCCACATGTATAAGACAATCACCTGTACAAACGGCCACCTGTATAAGACAATCACCTGTACAAACGGCCACCTGTATAAGACAGTCACCTGTACAAACGGTCACTTGTATAAGACAATCACCTGTACAAACGGCCACCTGTATAAGACAATCACCTGTACAAACGGCCACCTGTATAAGTCAATCACCTGTACAAGCGGCCACCTGTATAAGACAGTCACCTGTACAAACGGTCACTTGTATAAGACAATCACCTGTACAAGCGGTCACCTGTATAAGACAATCACCTGTACAAACGGCCACCTGTATAAGACAGTCACCTGTACAAACGGTCACTTGTATAAGACAATCACCTGTACAAACGGCCACCTGTATAAGACAATCACCTGTACAAGCGGTCACCTGTATAAGACAATCACCTGTACAAACGGCCACTTCCCATTTCCTCCTTTGCGTATTTTTTAAATGGGTCGCCTTTAAGGACAAGGGGGCTATCCCGAAACATGCTGTTTTGAGAAAATCAAAGGTAAAGTTATTGGATGCTTCTTCAGTTTCTTAAAATACAAGAAGAGTTTTCTCTATAACCAAACAAATATACCAAACTTCTATAGGTAGGGCAATGCCCACATTTGGTGTAAGACAAGATTTCTGGAAACCGCCGAAATCTGGGTTAGCCCGCTTGTCCTTAAAAGCGACTTATTAAACATTATAATAATAAAATGTAAGGTCACGATGTAGGACAGCCACCTGTATTAGACGGCCACTTTTCTCTTCGACGAAAGTTGGCCGTCTTCTTAGACAGTTTTGAGTGTAGAACTACGGGTGTTTGGGAGAAGGGGGGGAGGGAGGGGGAGGATACTATAAACAACTTGGCTAGTTTATTCTCTCCTTTACCCTCAAACAAGTCCTAACGTCTAAACTTACAATTTACAGCTACTCTAGAGTACCTCTGGCTTCTCCTGGCATTTTTGGAGCCATTGTGCTTTCTTTGTATCAAAACCCGTCAGAGGCTCATGACAGCAAAACGGTCATCGACCCAACTCAGGGGAGAAAAAGGGGGGGGGGGGGGGGTCAAGCGGCAAATTTTGATGACGACGTTCTGGTAAATACCTCTAGTAATCCTTTTCTTGTGTTATCCCCGTTTTCTTTCTCTTTTTTGAAATGTTGAAGAAAAAAAAAGGCCCCCCCTTCATGCTAGGTACAGTTAGT
>NW_004797992.1:326634-331038 GCF_000002075.1 Aplysia californica | reverse complement strand
AGAGAGAGAGAGAGAGAGAGAGAGAGAGAGTGTGTGTGTGTGAGTGTGTGTGTGTTTCTTTCTATCTTTCTCTAAGTTTTTTCTCCTTCTCCTGCTCCTCCTCTTTCTCACTCTTCTCCTATGCCTCCACCTCCTTCTTCTCTTACTCGTCATCCTTCTCCTCCTCCTTCTCCTCCTCGTCCTCCTCCTCCTCCTCCTCCTCCTCCTCTTCCTCCTCCTCCTCCTCATCATCATCATCATCATCACCATCATCTTTATGTACTCTTCGCGAAGTTTTATTCAGCTCTTCGTAACATCATGCGCAAAAAACCGCCCTTTCTCCACTTGGACAAAAGGGTAGAGGGGTAGAGCTATACTACTTTTATCGCTCAACTCTAGAATATCTCCCGTTCGAAAATGCCTTTAAAAAGAATTGAACACGCCTCCGACAGTACAGTAGTAGTCCAGCTATTGGGGAGCTGGGAAGTAGTCTCCTATTCATTAGCGTTAGAAATGTCTAATCTGCGTCCTTTCATCTACAAAAATAATATATACAAGTACAATAAACGTTGATTAATGACACGTCGAATGTGATTTCCCATCTAAAACTAATTATTACAAAAGTCGGTCGTGTATAGCTTTCAGTTTCTGCTCAATCTTTTGAGCGAGTCTCGGCTGTCATTACGTTAGACAGAGTGTGTGCAACACTGCATTAGCCTCAGATAATATCATCATCATCATTATCATCATCACCATCAACTGCCAGATTTGCGATAGACTTCGGGGATCATGGTGCTACATTCATTCATTTGCTCCGGGGCTCTAAAAACGCAATATTATCTTGATTGATCTTTTCCCGCCCATCTCTTTAGGCTCTCCAAGCAAGTTGCTCTGGGTGTCTTCAATTTTGCTAACGCATCAGACACGGAAAAATTAAATTGTCTTTCGATGTATACAAGTTGTACATGTATGTATTTCATTTAATATTTCTAGCAATGTCCTGCAACTGTGGACTTGTAATGCCTGAGGGGAAAAAAATTGATAATAGAATACCATTTAAGGAAAATTGACTCCTCTGTTAGTGAAAAGATATAAAATACGATAAGATAAGATACATCTTTATTGTCCAGATCCTGGCACATTGGTTTGGTGTTTCACCACGTACACACACACACACACACACACACACACACGCGCGCGCGCGCGCACGCGCGCACACACACACACACACACACACAAACACACACACACACACACACACACTATCACCGAAGTGGTCACGTATAATGAGTTTAGATAAGGAATGAGTCTCTTGTTCTTTCCTCGTTTTCAAAACCTCAGCGCCAGTGAGCTTTACGGCACAAAATCGGAATTGTTACCTACAAGTCTAGCTTCATCTTCAGCTTCTCTTTGCTGCAGCAATCTGATTTTGTTTTCTGTCTCTCTGTCTGACGGTCGGTAGGCCTATGTCCACTTCTCCGTCTGTCTGCCTATCTGTCTGCCCATCTGTCTGCCCATCTGTCCATCTGTCTGCCCATCTGTCCATCTGTTTGCTTGCCTGTCTTCTTGTTTGTCTGTCTAGCCGTTTTGTATAATTTCATGTGAGGATGTGTACGAGAGCGAGCCTCTGTGTGTATGTATGCGTTTGTGTGTGTTTGTGTGTATGTCCGTGTGAGCGTGCGTGAGTGCATTTCAGAGTTCCCCTACCTCTCTCCCAATCTCTGCGTTGGGGAACCTCTTAAAAATATAACTCTTTCTTTAAAATTCGGATTAAAATGTCGCATACTTGGTCTGCTTGCAGTCAGTAAAACAATTTAGGCCACCGTTCACCTGCGATCTAATAATAATAATAATAATAATAGATAGCATTTGCATAGCGCATATCCCCGCTCAACAGCAGGCTCTATGCGCTTTGCACTATATTATTACCCCAGCAGACCATAGAACACTCCGAAACATTCTCAGCTTCCCGGGAAGCATACAGTGCAAGCAGCCGATTAAGCGCTCAAACACTAACAAACTGACAAGATCTTTCGCTGTCTATAGCCGGGTACCCATTCCCACCTGGGTGAAGTGAGGAAAATTCGTGTAAAGTGCCTTTCCCAAGGACACAACGTCGGGTCCCTGACGGGATTCGAACCCACGACCTTACGGTTGCGAGTCCGAGAGCCTAACCACTAGACCACCGACGCTAGCGTTCTTTGGAATGATAAATCCCGTACCCTCCCCCCGCGCACGATTTGTGCAGCTGTAGCAAACATAAATCAGAGATGTTCACTTGATCCCTGTCTCAGCTGGAGATATATTACTATAGATAAATTTAACTATCGACCCTTATATAAATGACATGGCTGTTATAAAAGTACAATGCCTTATTAGTCATCTAAGGTATACTGTTTTTTAAATGGTATGCAGACGAATTCAACAAGTTTTTTTTTTCCTTTGTAATAATTTTGAATTGACGGTAATCGCAAACAAGATACGAAGTAACGAAAATCTTTTTAAAGAACTGTAGAGACAACAAAGCAAAGGACAGAAACATGATTTTCTGGGATTCCAACCATCGACGACGGCATCAAAGTTGAACGTCCTCTGCACTTGCTAGAATATGTTTTTCATGACCACTAAAAACCATAAATAACTAAATAAAAGACAATGTTGAAAACAAACGAATCTTTAAAAACATGAATGGCAATACGGCTAGAATTAATCATTGACGTTTAGAACCCCCCCCCCCCCACACACACACACACTCCCTCCTCTTTTTTCTTCCTTAATAAATAAACAAACAGAAACGAAATATTGGCCTGCGGGAATCCGCTCCCGTATACTGACACTGCTTGCTTGCCTGTGCGTCATAATCTCCTCATTGTGAATTCCGTAAACACCTCCTAAGTATTATTCTCTTTTCTTCCCGGAACACAGAACTTACGGAGATCGCCGACGGTCCTGAAAGGACATTGTATTCATTGTCTGCCTCCGCTCGCGGGAGATTGTCACCAGTATTTTCTGTTCAATCTGGCGTCCCATATCGGGGCCCAGGAGAACGTGGGAGATGAACTGTGTCCTCCCTATAGTTATAGCCTACAAAACACACACTGCTCTATGAAAAAGGGGTGTGAAATACGTCCGCTGACAAATTAATTGTTCAATGGGGTCTTGTATAAGACATTTTCATAGAAGAATGTTATGCTTAAGATAAACATATTATCATTACCATACCCTAGAATTAAATGTACAAAGTTCTGTCGGATCAGAACCTAGTTTTGAGAAATGAAATTTGACTTTAAAAAATTTGACTTTCTCAACATGTAAAGCTTTTTCGAATGCTCCTTTCTTAAAAGTCATATCCCGGACTTTACCCATCACCCATCTATAGCAATGTAATTGGACTAAAACAGTATTGTCGCATAATGCACACACTATAATACATAGCGCAGTGTATTATATTGCCCGGCGTCTATTACGTACTTGCTACGTTTCTGGAATCTATCTCTGTCTCCCAGTTCTATGGCTTGTCTTGCAGGGACGAGACTCATGAACCTGCGTCCCTTTATCTTTTCCTTTCTTTAGAATCTTTGCCACAGACTCGCTCCCATAGTACACTCTCTCTGTGATCACTAGCTCTGTGTCTTCTTACAAGGCTCGGACTCAAAGACGGGCGTCCCATTACCCGCTCCATATTGTGCTTCCACATTCCCGCTAGGATCGCATGTGGAGATGATATGACAAAGAATCATCATTTTCCTAGGCATTTGTCATATCCTGAGGCTACAAGCATTCTTTCGAGACGTCTAAGTTAGCCTGCTATAAAGATCGGAGGTAGATGAATTAGAGAACAGAAAAAGAGAAGATTATTCGGGGAGGAAGGAGGGAGGAGGTACTGGAAGAGAGTTGAGAGAGAGAAGGAAGGGGCGCGGGCGAAAAAGGAGAGAGAGAAGGAAGACAGACAGAGAAGGAGAGAGGGAGAGAGGGAATCAAAAAAGGAAACGGATGGACAGGGGGGGGGGGGGGTGAGCTGGGCGGGAGGTAAATTTATGACATCCTTCTGGATCAAAATCTCACCAGGAAATAGATAAGAACAATAGATTTGCACAGTCTGGACTCTCGTATTCAGTACTTTTCTGCTTTCAGGGTGTTTAAAAATCGAATAAATTCTATCATTAATATAATAATTGATTTTGTCGAGTTGTTTTCTTTGAGCAACAGTAACCACACTAGATGTATATAAGAAGTTGTAAAAGTGGATCATAATTTTGTAAGCAATAAATACAATTTTTTAATTTAAAAATGTTGGCCAGGTAATGACAAGGTACGAGTGATGATCAGTGTATCATGCTTTCGCCCTTCCTTTGCATACACTTATAAGAGACATTTATTCGACAAAATGTGTTCCTGTATTTTCTGCGCAGTTACGATATCGGG
>NW_004797992.1:316843-326309 GCF_000002075.1 Aplysia californica | reverse complement strand
GGGGGGGGGTTCAACTGTCACGTAGGTAAAGGAATTCCCCACAGACGTACCCGCCCAGTGTGTTATATGAGTGAATGCACGACATAATAAACACCTGCGCCCCGATGTCATGCTACGTAAAATGATCTCTGGCCCGAATTCTCGAAACCCGGAGAATTTCAGTGAACATTTTCTCGCCACTTTTACATTCAACTGGACGGCACAAAGTATCAACCTGCTCTGTATACGCTGTGCATGTAGTATAATGTACAAAGCTGAAGATTTTCAACTCGAATGTGAAGTCAGTCCAGCTGTATTGATGTGAGACATGGAACACATCTCAGTCGTTCAAAAAGATGATCCAGATTTTCTTGAATAGGTGTCTGAGGAATCTACTGAGGATCAGATAGGCAGACATCCTCACATAACGAAGAAGTATTAAGAAGAACGAGACAGAGCCCAGCCAGAGATGAGGTAAGAAGATGGAGTTGGTTATGGATAGGACACACTTTCAGGAAGTCAAGCAGCTGCATAACAAGGAAAGTTTTAGATTGGAACCCACAGGTAGTAAAAGATCAAGGAGAAGACCACGTGGAACCTGGAGAAGAGTCACGGGAATGGATATGCAGAAAAGTGGGAAGACGTGGAGTGACATCAAGCGACTCTAGCAGAATAGGGACATGTGGAAAGTGTTTGTTCGTGGCCTATATCCTGACCCAGAGTGAGAAAGGCAATGATGATGTCATCATCATCATCAGGTGCCTTGCTGACTGGCGTGGGCGATCATGGACCCCCACTTCACGCAGTCTTGCGTTGCAGCAATGGTGTCTGTTTTCGTGCTGCTCCCTGCCATGCTGTCATCTTGTCCAGTGTCGTTTCCCTCTGTCTGCCTCTGCCCCTCTGTCCATCATGATGATGTAGTGTGTGCGAAATAAAGTTCTTTCAGAGCAAAACCGGGCACAAACTTGTTGGCAGTAGAAAAAAGCTTTCAGAAATCAGCAATTGCCAGCTAGATGAGATGGAACAGAAGATCAACAATGCTAAACACTTTGACGGACGAAAAAAAAGTGCCTATTATGTCAATAAGGACGACACATTCACTCAGTCTAATACTAGATGTCTATATCTATCCCTGTCAAGGCGCTCATATGGCCTTATGCAGTTGCGAGCGCCGTAAAACCCTCTACTATAAAAAAAAAAATCCCTGTCAGGCTGTTAGTAGTGCTAGGGTGTATGCACGCATGTGTAAACACCAACATCCAAACAGGAAAAGCTCCAAAAAGAAAACACTTGACAGGTCGCGAGCAATAAAATCCCAGGTTCCTTCCACAAGACGTGGAACATGCAAGGGGCACAACTCAAAACATTTCTCCGTCAAAGCAAAGCGTACTTCCGTACTTCCGTTCCGCCAGGTCGACATGAAAACACTTTGGGGCAAAGGGCGATAATATAGCGTCGTTAGTTTCCAGGCCTTCATTGGGATTCAAAGCAAGGAAATTATGACTTGTTGCTTTTTTTATTCTGAAAAGAAAGCCGGAAAAGAATATAAATTTTCATCTACAGAGTCGCGCTCTTTTGTATCGTTTGACCTCCATGTTTTTTTAGGCTGTTAGAGGCAAGATGCAGAATGACAATAATTTGACATGTTCTTTGAAGTGGAAAACGCCCCGAACAATAGGGTCTCCCTGAACCTTGTTATGATAGGATGGGAAAAAAACATTTCTTTTCAATCGGAGGTGCCATTATAAGCAACTTTTATTCAACATTTTCATACTTGTTAGAGCTTGTGAAAACTTTCAGTCGACATGTTTTTTTCATAAGCCGTATATCGCCACATATTTATACTGGTTTTCTCGAATAGTTCCACATACATGTGGCAACTTGGCAAAGTCTCCTGTCGCGAATACTGGGGGGGAAAAACGGACATTATGATGAGTTCTGCGTTTGTATAACGCATACGCCTTTTTATTTTATTTTATTTTATTATGTGAAAGGGGTGGGGGGTGGGGGTGGGGAGGGGTCCTGCTTTGGATTTAAAAAAGAGGAATGCGTTTTGGATGGTATCAATGCAGGACCTGTTTCGTCCAAAATTTGGTAAGGTCTTGACTTTATTTTAAGCTTCGAGTGTGCGCGTAAAACACACTTCGATCTAAAGACTTTGACATACTAATGTTCCGTATGAAAGAAATACATGTAAACTTTAATACACTTTTCATACAGCAGTTTGTACATGTACAAGCTAGATTAATATTTCTAGATGCGTGTTTGAAATGTTTGGATTACATACAGTTAAATAACATTATTGTGTAGTCCGTCATCAGAATATTATGTGAAGGGCTCCTTTTTTTTCTTGCATTAAATGTATGCAACTTCTGAACAAGATCTAGTTATAATGCACTCTTCAGGCTTCGCGGCTATTCATTAAGACACAACTCTAGCCTTGTATACAAATAAAAAGAGGACTTTTGTTACCTATGTTTACTTTCTCCTTTTCTTTAGGAGCGAGGTAGGGGAGGAGATGAGGAGAGGAACGAGTTGGGGATTTTTTCTTTCGGGAAGAGGTGTGTGTGTGTGTGTTTGGGCGTGGGGGTATGGGAGGGGAGCGGGGGGGGGGGGGGGTCACAGTGTTCCGGATTGAAAAGGACTTTTTAATCATTCTGCGTTTCGTCAGCATCTGTGGAACCGTAGACGACAACAAGTGAAAAGAGACCATCGATGATACACAGAGTAAATTAGACAGACTCACTGCCCACTATCGAAGGTTTGTGCCTCTTGTTGCTGTAAGAAGTGTCTCTATGTGTTCCACCCTCAGCCCACGAAGAATGCCAAGGAAACATTGAGTGTGGAAAGGTGCGGGGGGGGGGGGTAATTTTATAGCCTACTTGTCAAAGACATCATTGGCGCACATAATGCTAAAAGCATCCCTCATCATGGGTTTCAGCAACAAGTTTGCTCGTGAAGCAGACTAGATCTAAGCAGCTTCGTTCTGTAGTAAGTCTTTGTGTTCTGAACTTTCAATAGTTCTGAGACCTTGACATTTATTTATTATTTTCGGAGTTGTCTCCTCCTCGTCTTTGAGTTTGAGGAGCCTCGGCACTTGTCGTCCTCGTCGGGAACTGGGAAATGTTCCATTGTCAGAGGTTAATAATGGGGCAACTGGCGAGGCAGGAGCCAGCCAGCCAGCCCATTGTGAGAAGACTTCATTCAGCGAGTTGATTATGACATAGATTCTACCCGAAGCTAACAATTACCCTCCCTCCCCAATGACACGGCGCTCCTTCCTCAACGCCCATTACTCGACAAGTACCTCTAGTGTAACTGAAATTGTAAGGGTGTTTTATTTTTCTTCTTTTTCATGCCCCATCGACACAATTTAGATCATTTAGGAGGCGGGCGGCTTTGACTGCTGCCCTATTTCGTTCAGAAAAAGTAGCGATAATAGTAAAGTACAGTTGTTCCCGCATCCGATCCGGTTGGCGCTCATATGACCTTGTGCTGTTGCGAGCGCCGTAAAACCCTCTACTATAATAATATATCCGATCCGGACATTGGGGATTGCTTTGTTAGTGAGTAACAGGCAAAAAGAAAAAGATATAGGGAGCAGCAGCTCAGACCAGGACGTGCCCCCCACATTCACGCTCGCTACTGCTTTCTGAGAAAATAATAACTCGGTCTTGTGTGATCGAGCCTTGCACCGCCCAGCCAGGGAACTTGAAGCAGTCCTTTTAGTCACTGCACAGTAGTTCTGGGCGGCTAGGTTCCCGATTCTTGAAAGCTAGGAGTCGTAGGAACCGACTTCGAACCCAATAATTAATTACTTTCTAATGATGGGATTTCTTCCGGATGTTATCTGGTTGGCTCCGAACGTTTTCAGGATTTAGGATAACCTTGATTTCGGAACACTACGAAGCATCAATTTTTATTTTTCAAAAACAAATTCTTCAAAAAAAAAAAAAGGTTTTAATGAAAAAAGTAACTGATAATCGCTGGTTTACGTAAAAAAAGGAACTTTTCTTCCGTAGCATTGATCGTGGGAATCGTTTCTGGACTCGATTCTGCGCCCAGCTCTACTACACAGCAGTCCTTTAACTTTAAGTGACTACACAGCTGAGGTCACACATTTTCCCCCACACTCACCCTCATAGCGGTCTGTGTACTACATGCTAGATTACAACAGTCGGACAACAACAAAAGAAATTTAGTGGATTTATAAAAGAATGAAAAAAAAGGAGGAAACCAAACTTGGGGGGTGGGGAGGGGGGGGGGGTAAATTGAGTGATAACAGCTTTGGTACACGGACAAAATACATGTATTACCAGTCAGTAAACTAAGTAAGAAATAAAAAGGTAGATGATGAAAATGTAGAAGAAGAAGCAGAATGAGCAAACAAATAAATTACTCTGTAGTCAGCAAACAGATGTGTTCATTTAAAAAATATATAAATATATATATATATAATTATAGCAGTCAGTACTAATGTTGGTGAAAGATACATTAAACTTAGTAAATGATAAACGAATTAAACAAGATGGATAGAAAGATAGACAGACAGACAGACAGACAGACAGACAGATAGACAGACAGCCAGACAGACAGATAGATAAATAGATAGATAGATAGATAGACAGATAGATAGATAGATTGATAGATAGATAGATTGATAGATAGATAGATAGATAGATGTAGTATTCCGAGTGTCAGGCAGTCCGGGGCACAGTCGGCCCGCCTTCCTGTAGACTGTGGTAAATGACAGGGTGCGGAGATTATGACGTGCAACCACGCGTACAGCAACCCTCATTTTCTACGTCGTCCAAGCCTTAGTCTTTGCTTTACTTTGACCAAAACTTCCACTGAAAATCAGTTTAAACCCCAAACATGATTCTCTGTATGGACCCTTTTCTCCTGAATGTTTGACTTTTAAAACAGTGGAAAGGCTTTTGCTCTAAGAAAAGTTACAGCTACTAGGATATTATTTCCTTCTTTTCGAGAATAGAAATCTTACGGCAGGAATTTTAGCGTGCGAAGAAAGCAGTATAGATCTACATCACGCACGTAAAGGAAGAAACCGAAGCAGCGATGAAGATGTAACTTTTTTTGGGGTGGTTGGGGGGGGGGGTGTTTTTTGTGCCTGGGTTACTTCACCCCAGATTCCGCGGGTGGACAAATTACGGGTGTCGAGCGATGTAGCTTGTCTTGCGGTAGTTTGTTTCGTAATACACGACCAGTAGCTTGCTGTGAACGCGTAGAGGAACAACGGGTGAAGACCTACAGCATAACAAGGGGGCGAAGCAGGATCTGCTCATGCTAGCGCTACTTACTTGATAGTATTTTTTTTTCTTTTACAAAATCTGCCAAGTTCATGTCGTGACCTAAATTGCCAGTCAGATAGAAAGTTCAGATCTAATCAATTTTCTAGAGGGTATTAACCCTATCCGTTCGTCGTGTTTTACTATCGTATCCATACGACGTGGGGAACTCTGTGCCACCACTTTCCAAAAGAGGAAATTTACTCGTTAATCCGATCCGTACGCTTTGCATAGCAGTCTGTCAAAATGATTTTTTGAGAAATACTGAAAGTTTCAAAGAGATCTTCGCCCAAGAAGTATTCTAAAATGTGAAGAATACAACCCCAGGGGGGTACAAAATGACTTCAGGGCGTACGGATAGGGTTAAGTAGTGGAAGTGGAGCCTTTTGTTTGTTTGTTTTGTAAAGTGTTTTACGGCGCTCGCAACTGCATAAGGCCATATGAGCGCGCAGGACACACCTAATATTTTCAGTTGGTAGGAAATTTTGAATTTTGCGCGGGTGGCGTCCGAAGCCTACTCTTATCGATTTTAGACCACCAAGGGATCTTTAACGTGCGCAACTTGCACACGGGCCCTTCGAGATTTTTCGCCCTTGTCCGAGAAGGCTAGGTGTAGATCTTTCCTACCAGAAGATCAGGGGTGTGGCAGAAAGACAGCAGTAAGGAGGAGCCAAGGAGTACCAATAGAAAGGCTGCAGAAAGAGTCAGGAGCCCAGAGGAGGGGGCAAAGGAGGTGAGGGGGTGGGGGCAGAAAGTGGAAATGAAAGCAGACAACAGAACATTGCTAGAGAGTAGGAAAGGAGCGTGAAAGGAGACAATTTAAGAGAAGAAAATTTTTCGGTCGCTACCCGGATTCGAACCCGGGACCTTTGAATGAGAGGCGAACACCTTAACCTCTGGGCCACGAGAACCCCGTGGAGCCTTTAAATGTTCAACATGTGGCAAACTTTTCTCCCCCCAGAATTGGCCTCATCGGGTCACATCAGAAGCCGCAAGTCATCTTAACCTTTAATTCTTCTATTTCGCTGGGAAAAATATTCTCCTTTGTTGATGTATTGAGCACTGTCAGAAAGCGCACGAGCTATCGTTTTTATTAAGGAGCGGCATTTGACTGGTGGTATTTTTAGTAGTTTTAGTAAGAGTTTTACGGCACTTGCAACACAATAAGGTCATATTGTTTTAAGTGCCAAAGATTAGAGGTGTTACAAAGGAGTAACAAACACAAAAAAAGAAGGAGGGGAGATAAAGACGATAGATGTTTGACAGGAAAGAAGAAGCAAACCACACCAGAGCCCCCACCAACCCCCCACACTGATAGTATGATCGAGTCAAACTGAGACATAATTCATTTTGTTCACAGCTCCTGATGCCAAAGCTTGTTCGTGCTTATTCCGTCCGATACAAGCGTGTTGGTAATCTCTATTATTCTGATCCCACTAGTCGATCATGCAGAACGACGATTCGGGCGTATGGGAGCCCTGTTTAAGATGATTGAGAATAGAATCATTGCACGATCCCCTCGGCAAAACAGGATGTGCTTCCCAAACGAATTTTATGTGTAATGTTTAAAAAAATCGGGAAATAATACGTACTTTGTATAGCTACTCAACCCTGTGTTAAAAATAAAATAAAACTAAAAGGCACATAAATATTGATTAAATAAGCCCACAGTTTTATTAGAATTGTCTTTTCCTCAGTTAAGTAGATACAAGATGATGCTCAAAAATAATTTGCTTTTTTGTCCTCTTATTTCTCTCCAATGTTTCTATTGTCCAGTGGTGTGGCGATTTTTTTATTTTGTTTTTGCTGGTTTTTGTTTGGCGTTGTTTTGTTTGGCTTGGTTTTTCCTTGTTTATTTATTTGTTGGTTTGTTGAATGGTTGGTTGGTTTTTCAAATATTTAAACGGGTGTCGGGCGATGTACTGTTTACGTGTTGTTTCGCGTGAACCAGTTTTCAGGCAAATACCAGTCATGATCTCAGTCTTTCCAAGTGTATGCAGATAATTTGACTAGAAAGTAAAACACGTTAGGGCGACTCACACACATCCCAAAAGTGAGAGTAGAATCTGGCAGGATGTTCGGGGTAGGTCACGAAAGTGTGGAAAGGTAGGCTCAAGTTTACTTTTACCACGACAACTACATCAACAGCAGTACTGACTTACCCAAGACTGTACTGTTAGACTGCTTGCCTTACGGGGAATAGCTTTAAAACATTCGAGAGATTATCTACCTTTAGAACTAGGGTGACGTAGCTTGAAGAACATAAAGAACTGTCGAGTTATTGTCCCTGAAGATTGTTTATCATCTCAAATAGTCTCTAAGCTTCTCGGCGTGTTCTTAGCGTGGCTTAAAATAAAGGTCGGATTCTTTCGAAACACGTCATGTGTACGTGTCAGGTTACACAAAACTAATAATTTTATCATCATATAATAACATGTTTATGTTTACTTGAGTGTGGTACCCCGTGTAGCACACACACTAAATATAATGTGTTTGTGTGTGTGCTTGTGTGTGTGTGTGTGTGTGTGTGTGTGTGTGTGTGTGTGTGTGTGTGTGTGCGTGCGTGCGTGTGTGCGTGTGCGTGTGTATGTGTGTGTATACTATACTGAGAGAGAGAGAGAGAGAGAGAGAGAGAGAGAGAGAGAGAGAGAGAGAGAGAGAGAGAGAGAGAGAGAGAGAGAGAGAGAGAGAGAGAGAGAGAGTAGCGCGATGGGTGCTAACAGGCAGGCCGATAGCAGCCAAAATTGAGATGCAGACTCGCCGCTGAAAGTTAAATGAACATCTACGAGGGGCATATCAAAAGATTTTTTTTTACCTGGCTATGAAAGAATACAGGTAGAAAGCTGAAATTTGATAGCAACCTTCATTTTCCTCAACGTAGCCGCCTCCCACAGTTATATATTTTTGCCATCTGTGTATGACCTTGAAAAGACAATGAGAGTAGAAGACCCTCTCTTTGTCAGAAAACCAGGCCTCTACCACTTCTTTGACCTTATCATCACTTTCAAATGCCTTCCTTTTAAATCCTTTTTTCAGTTTGGGGAATTAAAAAAGAGTCGGACTCGGCTAAATCTGGAGAATAAGGTGGATGTGGCAAAATTTCATAGCCACTTTCTCGCGCGTGTGCTGGCGCGTTGTCGTGAAGCAGCAAAATGCCTTTTCGGATCTTTCCTCTGCGTTTTTCTTTTATAGACTTTCGTAATTGTTTTAGCTGGTTAGAATAATGGTCTCCGGTGATCGTGTGCCCATTTTCAAGATAGTCTGCCATAATCACTCCTTCTTGATCCAAAAAAAGTGAAAGCATCATTTTTCCACTTGATGGCTGCACTTTTTCCTTCTTTAGTATGGGAGACGAGGGCGATTTCCACTGCATTGATGCAGTTTTCGACTCAGGATCGTAGTGGTGGACCTATGTCTCATCCATGGTTACAAGTCTTTCCAAAAATTTAGTTTCATCCTTTTCATACAGACCAAGCGATTCTCGACTGCAATCCATACTTTGCACTTTTTGAGGAGGAGTCAACAAACGTGGGGCCCATCTCGCAGAAATCTTGGTTGCCCGTTATATTCAAATGTTCATTTACGATTCGTTCAACTGATCCAATGCTAAGCCTAGTTTCTTTGCTCAAACGTTGCGTCCTCTGCGTCCAAGACATTTAGTAAAAGTACTGGTGCCAACACACCGAGCCCTTGCCATAAAGTCCTTAGACAAATAGTATAATTATTATTTGTAAAACATAAAAAATCCCGCACAACCACAAGCTGTACGCGCTTTACAATGTATAGTACATGTATATGTATTATTACCCCAACAGACATGTTAGAATTCTGAAGCAATCTCAACTTTCAGGGACGCATACAGTGCAAACTGTCATTTTACAGGCGCTAAAACAGTTACATACTGACGAGATCGTTCCCTGTCGTGGCTGGGTACCCATTCACACATAGGTGAGGGGAGGATAAGTTGTTTTGTTTTAGTAGAGGTTTTACGGCGCTCGCAACTGCATAAGGTCATACGAGCGCCAGAAGATTAGAGGTGTTACAAGAGAGTAACAAACATTAAAAAGAAGGAGGGGAGATAAGGACGATAGATGTTTGATAGGAAAGAAGGAACAAACCACACCAGAGCACCCGCCAACCACCCACAAGAAAAAGTTATGTAAAGTGATTTCCCACAAAGG
>NW_004797992.1:314143-316590 GCF_000002075.1 Aplysia californica | reverse complement strand
CTGCTCTGCTCTGCTCTGCTCTGCTCTGCTCTGCTCTGCTCTACTCTACTCTGCTCTACTCTACTCTACTCTACTCTGCTCTGCTCTACTCTACTACTCTGCTCTGCTCTGCTCTGCTCTGCTCTGCTCTGCTCTGCTCTGCTCTGCTCTACTCTGCTCTGCTCTACTCTACTCTGCTCTGCTCTGCTCTGCTCTGCTCTGCTCTGCTCTGCTCTACTCTACTCTACTCTACTCTACTCTGCTCTGCTCTGCTTTGCTATGCTATGCTATGCTCTGCTCTGCTGTGCTAGACCATGAATTATCATAGATGGAAAGAAAGCCCCTTTTTAAACGAACGGAGTGGCCCCCAACTGATGATACCGTTGTTCTTTTTATCATCATAGTATAGTTTCTCAAACATTTCTTTTTTGTTGAAAATCGTACTTGCTCAGCACTGTACTAATCTGGCCAGAGAACAATATAGACAACGCCTTTGTTTCTCACCCCCAAGATGGATTAACGTCACCTAAAGGTATATTAAATAGTCATACATGAATGAACGGGAATAAAACTGTTGGCGATTTTGCCGATTTTTTTCTTCCAGAAAACACAACAGTACTTGATTTAAAGATTAAGATTGCCACGAAAGCTTTTAACGGAGTATTCGTGTTAGCCTATCTTTTTTCCGTTTATTGATTTTGTTAAGCCGGTCATGATTGGAACTTTGAACGTCTGACCTTTTCGTTCTGATTTTTTTTCTTCTGATTCTCAATAACACTATAGAAGTAGGTCTAGCTTCGCTTCCTTTTCATTTGGACCGTGCAGTTCAATATGTACATTGTACTATTGTGTATAACTGTCTTCAAAGAGTTCCGAAGTGGTATATAATCATATAACCATTCAGATGTCATATTATGGGGAGCAACTGCTCCAACGAATACCACCACGAAGACTGTTCATCAAAGACCTATGGACTTTGAGGTCAAGGGGAGCCAAAGAATGAGTACACTCCAAAAAGGACTTTTATATTACAGCGTTCATCACTTTTCACACAGTTCATTCAATGAGGCGGTCTGCGTTCGCAGTTAAGTGTTTTGTTGACATCATTCACCCCCAACCCGACCCCCCCCCCCCCCCTCCCCCCTCTCCTGATACACACGGAGTTAAAAACAAATTTGAGTGCGCGATCGTTAAAACTATATACATGTATTTATCAACAAAAATTAACGACTGTTTGAAAATGGCTTCATATTGGTAAAACATCAAAAATACTATTCCCATTAGTAACAAACATTAAAAAGAAGGAGGGGAGATAAGGACGATAGATGTTTGATAGGAAAGAAGGAACAAACCACACCAGAGCACCCGCCAACCACCCACAAGAAAAAGTTATGTAAAGTGATTTCCCACAAAGGCACAACGTTCGGCAGAGCTGAGCCTCGATCCCCCGAACCCACAAACCTCACGATTATGAGTCAGTAGCCTAGCCCAATCACTAGACAACCGACGCCTCCTATTTCTTTTCTTTTCTTCTTTTTTTCTTTCCTTTCTTTTTCCTTTTTTTTTTGCCTAACTAGTAGCGTGTTCCCTGTAGAGTTCCCAGCTTACTTTTTTTTTACTTTTTGGATGAAAAAGAAAAAGAAAAAGTAAAAACATTAAGCGTTTTCCCTGTAGAGAAGGTATCCAGAACAAAGAAACGCAGTTCATTGTGTCCACTGCTCCCTGGGCGTTTAGTGAAAGTACCAGTGGCGGGTTGAAGGCACTTCTGGCCCCCGATGACCACAGGGCTGGCCGGGATAAGCCAGTAATCTTATCGTCTGCTAGACAGAAGGCGTCGTCGGGCCTGGGCTCAGGCGGGAGCAGTCACTGACTCCGTCCGCCCAGAACAACTTTGACTCCGGATCTGGGAGTCAGATATTATTCTAATTCTCCGTAATCCCACGGCTCCTTTCTCCAGCTTTCTCTTTTTTCTTCATTGTTGTTTGTTTCGATTTGTTTGGGGTTGTTGTTTTGGGGTTGTTTCTTTTTGCTAATTCGTCATTTTCTGTGCTTCTTTTTTTTTTAGTTCCTTTCTTTTCCCCGTTCAAATTTTTATCCTATTGATATTTCTCTCCTTGCTACCGCTATTATTGTCAACTCTTCAAAAATCATTACATGTATTGTTTTATCATTCTTCCTTTGTAAAGTCTGCGGTGTTATCATCCGCTATCTATCTATGCTATGCTAGTTTACACAATGCCATCATTATATTATATACTTCAGGCTAAACAATGCCATTAAGAAATGCTTTGCTTAGATACACAATGCCATTATATTACATGTGCATTCTGTCATGCTATGTTATGATGTTGTTTTACATAATCATAAATTATGATTAGATCAATATGCTAGGCTAAACCACGTCATGTTTAACTACACTGATGTGCTCTACTCTGCTCTGCTCTGCTCTGCTCTGCTCTGCTCTGCTC
>NW_004797992.1:312129-313628 GCF_000002075.1 Aplysia californica | reverse complement strand
TATAAAACATAATATCGTTTTAGTGTCGTTTCCTTAAGGTGTATTCCAATAATTTCACAACAAACAAAAAAAAACCCAACCTATCAGGATTATTTCACCTCACGGTCGATTCGCCGCTTTCTCTATTTATTACGGTTTCCGGCATACAGTTTCCGAACTGAAGCCCAGTATATTATGTTAATTACGAGTGAAAACACTAAACATAATATGTAGGGGATGACTCACGTGTCTAAAGAAAGGCCCCACATGGTACAGAAGGCTTATGGTGTAGTATTCCTTCATAAAAATCCTTTACCACCCACCCTCCCCTTCCCATTTCTGACCCTTCCTTTTCCCACTCCTAACCTGCTGTTTCACAACACCGTTATAGGTCTAGAAGAAAATCGAGCGTTTCTACCGTGAATATCGTTGGTTGTGCTGGGCGGCTAGGTTCCCGGTTATTGAAAGCTAGGAATCGTTGGAATCGACTCCGAACCCAATTACTTTCTTTCTAAGGATGTGATTTCTTCCGGTGGTTACCTCGTTGGCACCGAACATCTTCAGGATTTATGATAACCTTGATTTCGGAATATTGCGAAGCATCAACTTTTATCTTTTAAAAATAAATTCCAAAAAAAAGAAGAAAAATTTAAAGATTATACAGTATTACTGAAAACCGTTGGTTTATGTAAAAAGGAGTCGGAACTTTTTTCGGTAGCATTGATCGTAGGAATCGGTTCCGGAATTGATTCCTCACCCAGCTCTAATCGTCGGGTCACGACGCAGTGAAACCAAGCACTCATCAATTTTTGTACAAGTAGGGCTAGATCTCTTGGTATCATCTTAAAGCTCGTTCGTTTGCCTTGATTTTGATTTTTTAAACATATCCATTTATCCTGGATACAAGTCAAGATAATGACTATTGAAGGAGGTGGGGGACGCCTGGTTTCAGAGGTTAAATTAGCAAGAAAATGGCCGCAAAAGTTGAATTATTTCCCTAGCTTGATAGTTCGTGGAAACTGAAAATTTACATCTTCTATGCCTTTAACCAACGTTTTCCATTAAAATTCACACAAAAATGTGTTCTTTCAAAGAGTGCATGAAAGGTATTGAGCTAAGAATTAAAAAATTGGTAAAAATTTTTAAACCTGCTGAAAAATGCCAGTTTCTTAACTTTCAAAATTTTGACGAACGCCTGATTTCACCACGATGCCTCACAACTATCATTCTTGCTTCCATAAACTATTGTTATTCTCGTCTGAGATCCAATTTCATTCCCTCAATACGCAGCTGTCAGTTTATAAGTTAAGTACAGGGTGTACTTAGAGTGTGTGAAGAAAGATGTTGTCGTTACTGTTGCTGCTGATGTTATTTTTGTAGTTGTTCTTTGTGTTGTTGTTGTTGTTGCTGTTGCTGTTGTTGCTGCTGTTGTTGCTGTTACTTTTGTTACTATTGTTGTTAGTTTGTTTCTTCTTCTTCTTCTTCTTCTTCTTCTTCTTCTTCTTCTTCTTCTTCTTCTT
>NW_004797992.1:310907-312029 GCF_000002075.1 Aplysia californica | reverse complement strand
GGGGCGATACACTTAAAGGCATGTTTCATGCTGAATAGAAAAGGTTTTGTTTTGTTTTGTTTGTATTGTTTTTTGTTGATTTTTTTTTCTTTATCTCCAATCTTTCAAAATGTTTAAACTGCTCTACAATTAGTTGTTTGTCTGGACCATTGGATAACAAAACGTTAACAACATTTTCTGACATGAGTATAAGTACACATATTATGCCAGACACTTTCTGCCCCAATTAATTAGCGAGTGATAGACTTTGGGGTGGATTCATTCTAAATAGACAACAATGTCGAATACTTGGAAGACGGTATACCGCCTGAGAAAACAACCCCCCCCCCCCTTGTTTAGAACAACTCTGTAATCACGGTATCGGGAATACAACAGAGTGGGGGGAAAAACACAGTCGAGACTATATAGTCACTAAAGAGTCACAAGCAAGCATACATCAGTTGTTGTTGTGTTGTTGTTGTTGTGTTGTTGTTGTTGCTGTTGTTGTTGTTGTTGTTGTTGTTGTTGTTGTTGTTGTTGTTGTTTTGATACTTTACATTTTTTTTCGGGTTTTTTGCTATTGTTTTGTTTCTGTTCTTGTTTTTGGGGGGATTTTTTTGTGTGTTTTAAAATTTTTAAATTTAATTTAATTTTTAATTATTATTATTTATTTTTTTCTTGGGGGGGAGGGTTGTTTATGCAGGTTTTCTTGTTTTTTGTTGGTTGGGGGGAATTTCTTTTTCCTCTAAAAGGGCGTTGTACACTCTGTTTATCTCCAGCTTCTGTGCTTGTTTCCCGCTGCGGTTCACCGTGTTATGCGTTGTCTGAAAAAAAAAATCTAGCTGGTCCCTGCCGTGCGTCGACAACTAAATCCTCAATAAACGTCATTGCTGTTTTATGAAAAGAAGGAAAAAAACACCATTGGGCAGTTGCCCAAGAGGAAAAGAGGAAATATTAAGTACCGTAAAACTGTTTTTATTCCATCATAATGCTTGTTACTTATTGTTCGAGATTTTTGCGAGGTGAATCTTGGTGGCTGTTAGATCTAGATCTAGTTATTGTTTTTCTTCTTTTTTTTGAATTCCAGGTGGGAATGATATTTCAGGAGTATCAGTTTCATGAAAATTCCAGTATATATATATA
>NW_004797992.1:304558-310313 GCF_000002075.1 Aplysia californica | reverse complement strand
TCTCTCTCTCTCTCTCTCTCTCTCTCTCTCTCTCTCTCTTTCTCTCTTCGTGGAACACACAATATGTGAGGCAGCGTGGTGGAATCAGGCTCTCGTCAATTTTTGGGCATGTAGAGTTATTGGTATCATCTTAACGCCTGTTCAGTTGTCTTTATTAGGGTGAAAAAAATATCCATTTATCTTGAATACAAGTCGAGATATTTGCGAATGAAGGAGGTGGGGGTCACCTGTTTTTCAGAGGTAAAATGAGAAAGAAAATGGCTTCCAAAGATTAGTTATTACCTTAGCTTTAGAGTCCGTGGTAACTGAAAATTTACCATTTTTTGTGCCTTTAATTAACGTTTTTCAGAAAAAATCCACACAGAAATGAGTTCTTTAATGGGCATGAAAGGTGTTGAGGCAAAAAAACAAAAATTTGGTGAAAATTAAAAAACCTGTGGAAAAATGCAAGTTTCTTCACTTAGATTATTTTGACGAGAGCCTGATTCCACCACGCTGCCTCACATATGATATTATGTACTAAAATGTAACGAAAGGAGCAGTCCATACAAGATCACCAAATAGTCAGCTGCCTAGCATATATGTGTGAAAAGAAAATAATAAAAATAAAAACCAGCTACTGATTCGCTTGAAAAAACCCCCAAAAAACCCAACTAAACTCAGTAATAACAATTCACGTTTTGCTGAGTTTCATAATTCATTTTTTCACCCTTCTTATTTTGTAATTTGATTTTTTATGTTGTTTTCATTTACCGAACTTGAAAAGGAATTTAAACACCGAGGTCCTTTCATACGAGCCTGTTGCCTCGGGCCTTTTAATACATGGCTTCATCATATGACAGACTGGGAACCACTTGTTAAAACTAAGTAGATATTATGGAACCTTAAAGGAGAGGCAAAGCTAGCTTTACGGGGTGCAAAAAAAGTGCAGGGTATAATTTTCCATAGCTTTTATATTGGCCCTTATTTTTTCTTCATGCCAGGCTTTCCAGTTGACAAATAACTACTTTGTCTCTGCACAAAGTAGAGGGAATATCTGAACGTAAACTATGTATGTAATTTAATTAATTTTGTTGATGAAAGCCCTTTACAAAATGTTCAGGGTTTTGTAAATTCTCTAAAAAGTCAGCATACCCTTTACTTATGTCATACCAGCACCTTCAGCAGAAAAAAAAAATTAAACGGATATTTATAATATGAAGCGTCTAAAGTGGATCTATTCATTTTGAAAAGTGGAGGCTTTTTTTGTAAACCATTCGACATCGGTGTGCGTAAAAATACGCAACATTTCAAATCTCTCACAGTGTGTTTGTGACGTGTGATCAAGGACGCAATCTAGGAAAGCGTTTCGTCTTTTTTGTTTGAGGCTTCTTTTTTTTTCTTTTCTTTTTTCTTAGATATTTCCCTGAATAGGGTTGATTGTTCTTTCTTTTCAAGAAAGTTGGGAAAATGGGGTTGGATGCTTCGGCTGGGCGGGGAAAGGAGGAGAGGGGTTAAGAGTGGGGGTGGGGGGGGGGGCAGGGTCGCGGAGGGATAACTCGGTAAAAGAAGTGAGAACCGCAACCATAAACCAAAACAACAATAACAACAGCAAACAGCAACAGCGACAGCAACGACACAATACTAAAAGTTGATGACGTCGATTACATCTACACAGCATCAAAGCTATATAGAATCTATGTATTTAAAAAAACAACAATAGCCATAGCATACAATAACAACTACAACAATACATCGGCACCAAAAAATATATATAACCCAAATAACATCGACAAGGCAATGAAACTTACATTAAAAACAACAACAGTAACAACAATAACAATAATAACAACAACAATAACAACAACGAAAAAACAAGAAACACTAGTACATGTATAATATAGTACCATAAATTAGGCAATAAAACTTAAAATCATCATCAACAAAAACAGCAAATACAACAACAACAACAACAACTCAAAGTATGTGTAGCACAAACAAGGGGGAAAATAAGCATCAACAACAACAATTACAACAACAACAACAACAACAACAACACAACAACAACAACAACACAACAACAACAACACCAACAACACCAACAACACCACCAACAACAACAACTCAAAGCACGTGTAGCATAAAGAAGAAGAAAAACATAAGCATTAACAAAAACAATCACAACAACAACAACAACAACAACAATAACAACAACAACAACAACCCAAAAGCTCTTGTAACACAAACAATTGAAAAATTGTAGACATCATAAACAACAACAACAATAACAACAACAACAACAACAACAACAACAACAAATAAGCCAATAACAAACATAATTAATTATATTACTCACTCACCTCTTGAACTTCTCATCTAAGCCAGAACTATAATATTATATATCCCTCGGGGCGGTATCCTGGTCCGGTTTCAACACTCCTGCGTCACAGTGGCTCCTTAATCGACATGACGCTTCACTGACCACAGTCCGCGCTGAAAGAAGGAAGACACACATCAGAGCTCCGGAACAACAGCAATTGTGCCCTTACAAAGGTCAGGCCCCTTCACAGCAAATTCCATACACTTCTTTGGAAGTGTGCAAAAGAGAAAGACTGAGTTTGACGAGCGTTTGCCCGGGCTAAATCTCATATCAAAGATTGAGGGATTTTGTTCTGTGTCCGCTACTTACATCGTGCCGGCCTCTGTTGTTGTTGATTGTGATAAGAATATTATACGTATGAAATGCAAACCCTTAACTTGCCCCCCCCCCCCCCTTCCTTTCCTCCTTGAATACATACACGCACATATACATACACAAACATTACACACACACACACACACACACACACACACACACACACACACACACACACACACACGCACACACACACACACACACACACACACACACACACACACACACACACATACACACGTACAAAACAAAAGTTATAATTAAGGGAGGAATATAAAAACCTTGCTTCAATTAACTGAAAATGCTACATCATTTGGGGCTGTTCTACAGAGCATCGGCGGCATTTGGCATGAATCCTTTCATGTCTGTTGTTCTTGCTGCTCCTAGTCTGTGTTACAAGTTGTCCTAAAAGTTTGGGTTTTTTTTTGGTTTTTTTTTTTAAAGAGTTTTTACGGCGCTCGCAACTGCACAGTGCGCTAAATGCACTCTTCTTCTTGGCTTGAATTGCTGTAGCGTTTGTGTGTGGGGGTAGAGAAGGACACCCCCTCACTAAGCTTCCTCACAATGCTTCCTCACTACTCTCCCATCTCAACATTCCCTCCCTCCCTCCCCCCCTTTCTTCTTCCCTTCCCTTCCCTTCCCTTTCACCACAATTCTGGAACCTGGAAGTGAAGTGGTTAAAATTAAGAGCTGTGTGTTTGTTTGTTCGTTTTTGTAAAGTGTTTTACGGCGCTCGCAACTGCATAAGGTCATATGAGCGCGCGGGACACACCTAATATTTTCAGTTGGTAGGAAATTTTGAATTTTGCCCGGGTGGCGGCCGAAGCCTACTCTTATCGATTTTAGACCACCAAGGGATCTTTAACGTGCGCAACTTGCACACAGGCCCTCCGGGATTTTTCGCCCTTGTCCGAGAAGGCTAGGTGTAGATCTTTCCTACCAGAAGATCAGGGGTGTGGCAGAAAGACAGCAGTAAGGAGGAGCCCAGGAGTAGCAGTAGAAAGGCTGCAGAAAGAGTCAGGAGCCCAGAGGAGGGGGGAAAGGGGGCGAGGGGGTGGGGGCAGAAAGTGGAAATGAAAGCAGACAACAGAACATTGCTAGAGGACAGGAAAGGAGGTGAAAGGAGACAATTTAAGAGAAGAAAATTTTTCGGTCGCTACCCGGATTCGAACCCGGGACCTTTGAATGAGAGGCCAACACCTTAACCTCTAGGCCACGAGAGCCCCCAGCTGTGTGTTTTGCAATGGATTCAAGACGCTTTATATATGGTATTATGTCAGCCGGAATTTAGAGAGCATTTACCACTTTTGAAAGATGTGAGGGGCTGAATTATCCAAAAATTGTTTCAGACTACCGATTCACGGGGGGGGTGGGCGGGTGGGGGGGGGGGGGTTCTTGTAGTTTTTAAAAGTTTAGTAATGTGTTGGGAAAAAACCAACATTATAAACCACAAAAAACACGACTCAAAAGGTTTTGAAACCAACATGAACTACAGTTTAAACATTCAAATTTGAAGACATTCTAAGCAAGATTTCTGGCAGCTTACAAATTTATTTTGGCTCACCTAAATGCTCATATATGATTCCTGATTATGCAAAGTCCACACACTACTTTCGAAAGATATGAGGGGCTGAATTATCCCAAATATATTCCAGACTACCGATTCACTTTGGGTTTTTAAAGTTTAGTAAAGTGCAAAAAAAACAACAACAACAAGAATACCGTGACCAAACAGCAGTCTTTATAATTATTAAGACAATGATTCCAATCCAAACCGATGATTGGTGACCATGAATATTAGGGGAATCTCGTAGAAACAAACTTGAATCGTAGGTCGAGCCTCTGCCTCAGATTAAGTAGAAAAAATGAGGTTCACTGTAGAGAGTAAATAAAATAGAGGTAACGCACAGAGGAAACAGAAGGTGTGTGTGTAAAAAGAGCCGGAGAAAGAAAAAGAAGTGGAGCTTTTAAAAAGTTGCAGGAGGGGTTTGCTTGAGGCGAAGAGCGCGGAGCACAGTCTTATAAGCAAGACGACAAAGAAGGGACCAGCTGACACACAAGCAAATAAACGCTGAATAACATTTAAACGCCCTCGTCCCGAGGTTCAGAGTTCAGAGGGGGTGCGACTTAGTGCACACCGGTGTGAACGCGTCCTAAGCTTCCCAATTCAAACACGTTAAAACGACGTTGCACACACATACACGTTAAACTCCAAAGGTCAGGGCAGGACCTAAACCTTCCACAAATACTGCTGTTTACCCGCCGCTGGACCGTTAATAAGGGACATAATGGCCCTGACTGAAAAGCAGGGCACTCGACTGATCGTTGAAACATAAACATCCTTCTCCCATCTCGCGTCCTTGCTTCAGTCCAGCCCAGCTGGGTTCTTTAGTTTTCGAAAGACATTGCTAAGGACTTCAAAATCTTGAAAAGCACCCCCAGGGGAGTACACTTACACAGCGGTTTTCAAATGGACCCTTTTCTTGAGACTTCACGACGTGGAAAATTTAAGAACAAAGTCGTTACTTTCCAAACGTCTTCCAAAGCAGAAGACCAATCATGCGATGCACCGATTAGCATCAATGAGGGAAACTTCTGTGAGAAAAGATTTACACACTGTGTGCAAATCTCTGCTGGAGGTTGACAAAGCTGTTCGGGTCCACCTGGGACCTAAAAGTGCTAAGTATCTCTTGGAGTCGCGACATTCATTACGAAGTTTGGACGCGAACTGACAGCCTTTTCAGTACCGTTACGCTGACTGTTTCAGTCAGTACTCTCTTTGAGTTTAAAGAATTACACTTCTGTCGTTACTGTGTGTGAGGTTCTTAACTGAATACTGAATACCCATTGAATCTTATTGGGTTGGTACACTGGGCTTCGTTTCAGTTTTTGTTTTTGGTTTTTATTAATCTTTTTTATTTCAAAAAAATCTTTTTTGGTGTCTTTATTTAAAGATAGAGATGCAAAAACAGTGTCTTCTTTCTTCTTCTTTCTTTTTCTTCTTTTCTTCTTTCTCTTCTTCTTCTTCTTCTTCTTCTTCTTCTTCTTCTTCTTCTTCTTCTTCTTCTTCTTCTTCTTCTT
>NW_004797992.1:302473-304458 GCF_000002075.1 Aplysia californica | reverse complement strand
TAGTAGTAGTAGTAGTAGTAGTAGTAGTAGTAGTAGTAGTAGTAGTAGTAGTAGTAGTAGTAGTAGTAGTAGTAGTAGTAGTGGTAGTAGTAGTTTTACTTCTTTTCTTATTTTTTAAACCGGTGTCTAAGGTGTGGCTTTGTTGTCACACGCAGAAGACTCAAGTTCGATTCCCGAGTGGGGTGGGGGGGGATTTTTATCGAGTATATCGGTCTATCCACTGGGATGTTGTATCGCCCTCAACCCGAGTTGACCCTGAAAGGCAGAGTCGGAAGTGCACCTCTTTAACGATCTAACTTACGGTGGAGGGGAGGAAGGGGGTTGAAAACACCTACATTTAAAAGGTTTATTTAAATGTATTTTTTCCCTTACCCATTTATATGAGACAGACGCCATCTGGTTAGTAGAAAAAAGTGAGTATGATAGCGTCCAATAGTGTATTACGTGCAAAAAACTGTTCCAGATAGAGATCCAAGGATTACATACCAGTATGTAAGTCATTGATCTGAGAGCAATTCTGATTTTAGAAAAAATGGTGGTGATGAGCGATGATGTGGGATTGCGTTTAAGTAATGTTAGCGTTAGTCCTATCTTCCTCTGATCCAATGAGTCACGAGGGACGTGGGCGGGCACCCTCTAACCCGTTCCCTACTGGAACCACCTTTACTGTCACCGTCCATCAATGATTTATTTATAGATGCACCAGACATCCATGTCCTGGTGCTGTCACCGTGAAGTTCCGACCTACATTAAAAAACTATTATTTTTTAACTCCTCAGAGTCAAAGAGCCCACCATGAAGCTGTTCTTAGTTCTCACACTCCTCGCGGCGGTTTTCTGTGGAGGTTCTGAATCCCGCACAGTTGTGGAATCGCCTGCCCAGAGTAATGTGTTGGAAGACTTCCAGTCCGACTACCCCGTGGGCGACGCCCGGTGGTGCATGGACAGGGCCAGAAAGAACAAGTTCGATCTTAACAGATTTGAGGTACGTTCAGTTTAGTTTAGTTTTTCTTTGTTGCTGTTGTTGTTGTGGTCGTTGTTGTTGTTGTTGTTGTTGTTGTTGTTGTGTGTGTGTGTGTGTGTGTGGTAGCCTATCCGTTCGAAATGTCTGGAGTCCCGAAGAGCATGCTCTTCGCCAGGGCCACCGCCTCCCTTTGTTGTTGTTGTTGTTGTTGTTGTTCTTCTTCTTCTTCTTCTTCTTCTTCTTCTTTTTCTTCTTCTTCTTCTTCTTCTTCTTCTTCTTCTTCTTCTTGTCGTCACTATCATTTATATCATCCTCTTCACTCAATAGTAATGAGCATGAGCAACAGCAGAACCATGTTCAGCACTACAGCACGCCCTACCCTTCTACAAATAGTACCAGCAACAACGACACGATAATATCAGATTTATGACTACAGCATTCCCTAACAAACTATTAGTTTTGCCAATGCTAAAACCAAATCTCACCTTTGACCCCATTATCGCCTTTCGTTCGGCCACACGTATAAGCGAGGCAGCGTGGTGGAATCAGGCTCTCGTCAAAATAATCAAAGTGAAGAAACTTGCAATTTTGCGCAGGTTTGAGAATTTTTCTCAAATTTTTGTTTTTTTGGCTCTACACCTTTCATGCCCATTAAAGAACTAATTTCTGTGTGGATTAAAGGCACAAAAAATGTAAATTTTCATTTGCCACGGAATCTTAAGCTAAGAAAATAACTAATCTTTGGTTGCCATTTTCTCGCTAATTTTACCTTTGAAAACAGGTGACCCCCACCTCCTTCTTTCGCAAATACCTCGACTTGTATTCAAGATAAAAGGATATTTTTTTCATCCAAATAAAGACAATTGAACAATCTTTAAGATGATACCAATAACTCTACATGCCCCAAAATTGACGAGAGCCTGATTCCACCACGCTGCCTCACATATAGATAGCATTGTTTGAAAGCAGGTCAACCGTGCGAGAACTCCGTGATGTCCCAATATTATGGCATCCTGGAGACA
>NW_004797992.1:299510-301009 GCF_000002075.1 Aplysia californica | reverse complement strand
GTGTGTGTGTGTGTGTGTGGTAGCCTATCCGTTCAAAATGTTTGGAGCCCCGAAGAGCGTGCTCTTCGCCAGGGCCACATCCTCCCTTGAGTAACGGGTGAGGCAGTCCAATCTCTCAGAATCCTTCCCGAAGAGATACCACTGCCGGACCTCCGTGGCGGGGCATCTCTGCAGTCTGTGCTCCAAATCTTCGTGTTCCTCGCTGCTCAATGGACTATTGCTGTTGTGGTAGTGGTGGTGGTGTCGTACAACTTCACTCAGTGCAAGGTCACTGACTATGGCCGCTTTCTGATCCCTGATAGTGTGTTCACGGTGCCCATCAAGGTAGAGGAAGGACGTGTGCTGTGGTCTTTGTTGTTGTTGTTGTTATTATTATTGTTGTTGCTGTTGTTGTTGTCGTTGTCGTTGTCGTTTTTGTTGTTGTTTTTGTTGTTGTTATTATTTTTTTTGTCGTCGTCGTTGTCGTTGTTGTTGATGTTGTTGTTGTTGTTGTTGTTGTTGTTGTTATTATTGTTTTTGTCGTCGTCGTCGTTGTTGTTGTTGTATTTTGTTGTTGTTGTTGTTGTTGTCGTCGTCGTTGTCGTTGTTGTTGTTGTTGTTGTTGTTGTTGCTGTTGTTGTGGTGGTGGTGGTGGTGGTGGTGGTGGTGTCGTACAACTTCACTCAGTGCAAGGTCACTGACTATGGCCGCTTTCTGATCCCTGACAGTGTTTCACGGTGCCCATCAAGGTAGAGAGAGATCTGTGTGCTGTGATCTTTGTTGTTGTTATTCTTGTTGTTGTTGTTGTTGTTGTTGTTGTCGTTGCTGTCGTTGTTATTGCTATTATTGATGATGGTATTCTTGTTATTGTTATAGATGCTATTGCTGCTGTTGTTGTATTGTTGCCATTATTGTTGTTGTTGCTGTTGTTATTGTCCATCACGTTGGGTTTTTTTTGTTATTATCACTGTTGTTGCTATTACTGCTGTTGGTTTGTTTGTTTTTTGTGATACTTTTTGTTGTTGTTTGTTGTCGTTTTTGTTGTTGCTGGGTTGTTTGTTTGTTTGTTTGTTTGTTTGTTTGTTTTGTTGTGTGTTTTTTCTTCTTTTTGATATGTTACCCGAGCATATTTGTTTTAAAATGGTTTTGTTGCTTTTGTTGTTGTTGCTTGTCAGTTCGTTGTTTATGTAGAATGGGCCTAAAATTGATCAAAGACAACTCAAACTCCTCGTAATTCTTCCAGTCTAGCACTGTGCAGTCCTTCGCTGAGGTGATCGACACTTGGCTCAACACTTCGTCCACGACTTCGCACACTGTGAACGTCCAGGCTAGTCTGTCTCTTTCTAAGTTCGCTGCCAGCGGTTCCTTCTCCTATGAACACACGCACCTCAAGTCCAAACAGGTGGAAGATGCGGCTGTGACAGTGAGAGTGCAGCTGCGATACAGTAGGTAGGTACCTGGGATTGTTTGTTTGTCTGTTGTGTGTGTGGGGGGGGTGCGTGTGGGGGGAGGGGAGGGGA
>NW_004797992.1:297657-298010 GCF_000002075.1 Aplysia californica | reverse complement strand
ACCCCCCCCCCCTCAAACCCCCAAACTTTATTTTTAAGGTACGAGTCAAAACTGCAGCCTGACCCAGTTCTGAGTCCAGGCTTCAAAAGTCGCCTCCTGGAGATGGCTGCGAGCATAGAACTGAACAACACTGACCAGGCGCGCTACGATGGTCAACTGCTGGTCAGAGACTATGGTCAGTCTTGAAAGATTGTACTGTGGGCTTTATTTTTATCGTATCGTGTTTATTTGGATTCTAGCTTGATTTATTTCTGTCTGTCTGTCTGTCTCTCTGTCTGTCTGTCTCTCTCTCTCTCTCTCTTTCTCTCTCTCTCTCTCTCTCTCTCTCTCTCTCTCTCTCTCTCTCTCTCTCT
>NW_004797992.1:285559-292885 GCF_000002075.1 Aplysia californica | reverse complement strand
TCTCTCTCTCTCTCTCTCTCTCTCTCTCTCTCTCTCTCTCTCTCTCTCTCTTCATTTCCATTTTTATATCAGGTATTCAAAAAATAATTCATACGAATGGTCGTCAAATAAAGTGTGTGACGAAAATTCGATCAGCTGTAACCTTCTATGTTTCGCTGGTTTTTCGTTTAAACACATTCGTGCAGCACAAGTATATCTAAGAACCCGAACCTGTCTAAGATGGCCACCCAAAGCCATTCTATATAATAATATTAAAAACGCAAAAGGGGAAACTGGAAGTGGTCGTTTGTACAGGTGATTGTTTTGTGCAGATACTGGTCGTTAAATCAGGTTCTTCGTTTGTAAGAGTTATTGTCTTGGACTGGTGGTCGCTAAAGCAAGTTTGACTGTACATGTATTCACCTGCATACTCTTCCTCAGGCCTGCCCTGCCAATTTCTACGCTCTCCGTCTCTTCACGGACCTTCAAGTCTGCCTCAGCGACGACTTTGAGCTCTCCTCTGGACAGTCGATGCCTTTTGGGGGATTCTTTAGCTGCGATTCTGGTAAGTAAGTAAGTAAGTAAGTAAGTAAGTAAGTAAGTAAGTAAGTAAGTAAGTAAGTCTATTCAGTGTCTAAGGCCATTGGCCCTCATCACATCACATAAAACACCCATTTGATTAGTAAAGTTTCCATAATGGGTTGTGCACATATCTCTTATCATGGGTCAAACATTGCACGTTTCTGTCACTGGGCCGAGTCAGGCTGGAGGGATTAACAATTTCCTTTGATGGACAAAGTGTGAACAATGGAAAATAAAGTGAAATTCATCTTCAATTTCATGAGAGTCATCGTCGGAGTCAGGCTATTTTTCAAAACGTTGAAATTTTGATTTCATCGTCAGAGTCAACTATCTTACTGAACGTTGAAATTTTGAGTTTCTTTTGAGACAATCTTGGAACACATTTGCTGTCAAAGACAGGGTGGTCGCACTTGACAATGCAGGATCATAAAGATGTATGAAAGTTCAGAAGAACAAACCCAATTTCACCTTAGAAATAACCAACAATTATGTGATGTATTATGCACCTTTAAGAACTTTAAAACCACCACTAACAAAATGCGCTAAGAAAGATTACATAATGCCTGTTTTCGATAAATGTTTACTTTTTCAATCCAAACTTCAACCCACGCAGATGGTTGGAGGGCGCAATAGTATAGTAGGTCGATGTCTAATTTCTTTCCTTTCCCTCTGTGGTTTCTGCCTGCCTATTGTATGGGATAGAGCGATATGTAAAAATACAATATTTTATCACTAGTAGTAGTAGTAGTAGTAGTAGTAGTAGTAGTAGTAGTAGTAGTAGTAGTAGTAGTAGTAGTAGTAGTAGTAGTAGTAGTAGTAGTAGTAGTAGTAGTATCTTCCTTTTCCTCGTCACTTCATCTTGTCGATCTGCCTCTTTTAACTCAAACTAAACTACCCCCCCCCCCCCCCCTTTTTACCACCCCCCCCAAGTTACCGAGAAATTTGAGAAGAGCCGTGTAGCCATCTATAATTCACGATTTTTCCCACCGTTCTGTATAAAGGGAACCCACTGTCGACGGGTCCTGTCCATCCGGTTTCCTCCTCCGGCACACTCAAGGCCGACGCTCGTCCATCCCTGGGTGCCTTCATGGCCAGCAATAACGGAAATGACCACAAGTCCAACCAGAAGTGCCCCCATGGATACAGCCAGCACATTGCAACGACAGTGCAAGTAAGAGAGAGCTTGGGGAATATATATTTATTATTTCTTTACTTATTTTGATGGGTTTTTTCATCGTCTATTTCATTTGTATTAATGTCATAAAATAGAATCAATTATTAGTGACAGGAGCTTGTCATGTAATGGCTTGGCCCTTATCTGTTGCATGCAAAAGACAAAAGTTCGATTCCCGAAAAGAGGAAATCTAAGTTCAACTAGTGAAGCGCACAAAATGTACATATTCATTTCACATCAAATGCATCATTCTACCACATTCAGGAATTTAATTACAAGACCTTTAAAGTTGTATAGATACCTACTCGAAAAAGCTGTACACATTAAATCATTAATGTTTATTCTGACAGTAGTCTTATACTTCATGGCAAGAAACTTCTTTTGTCTTTTTTTCTTTGTTTTTAGAGGTTCATATCTGCCACTGCGTGATCTTACCTTTTTCTGTCTCCCCTCCCCTCCCCTCCCCTCCCCAGGGCTGCTCCGTCCACTACTGTATCCTGTCTGGCTTCCTGTCCGGCCCCCTGACCCCGCCTGTGAAGCGTCCTCCGTACATTGACCCGCCCTCTGTGCCGGCCGTCGCAGAAGACAACCTCCTCATGTTTGACCTCAACTCACAGGTAAGTGGGTCTGTTACAGTGTTAGTGCAACTGCTTAATTAAAGAAAGTTGTTTTTATGACAAAAACTAGGTGCATTTTAAATTTTTTGTTCTTCCGAAATTTGCATTTTCTTGTTAAAACTATTGAGGGGTCTTAATTGCTGGTCAACTCGATGTGAATTTTTTTAATTCTGTTTTTTCCATGCCATTCTCTGAGGATGTAGGCCTACTTACAGCTCGAAACAGATATCTACATAATAAAACCAATGTTGCTGACCACAGTAGATGTTGATTAAAGAGAACATAATAGTAGTGAAAATGATAGGTCACACCAATGCAAAAAGTTTTCATAAGTGGCCAAACTCGATGGGATGTGAAGAACGTATTCTGTGACACCTGACCACTCCCTCTATCCCCGCAAAAAGAACGTATTCCAGTACATGAAATAGGCCTTTGCAAAATGAAATGCTCCTATTGGCTACTCTTGATCTTTTCTTTGCTAAAGCATGAACCAGAAAAAAAAACGTTGATGACGACGAAACATTAGTGAAATAACATAAATAATTTTGTTTTGTATGTTGACGTTATTGAGGCGCACTTTGAACGATATCGGTCATTTTATGATTTTTTTTAAATAACTCAAAACAGATTGCAAAAAGACAGCAGGATTGTTGGGTCTACCAGTGCCCACCCCACCCCCTCCCAAAAAAAAAGAAACAAAAAACAAAAACCTACCCCCCAGAGAATCAACACCTTAAACGACATATTAGCCCTTCCTCTGTGATCCAAACCCTTCTCTTTCAATACTTTCATGTTTCAAATGTCAGACGTGGCTGAAGAATGAGAAGGCACGAGAGTACCAGACTGTTCTCATGACCAAACTCAACGTGGCTTCCCCGGAGGAAGCGGAAATGAAACTCAGTCAAACAACTGGCGGAAGCGGCTTGTCAGTTGGTGCAGCTGCGGGTGAGTTACGCATGCGTAGTTTGAGTTTGGATTTTGTGCTCCAGGACTAAGTTTCTACAGACACAATTGTTGGTAGATTTAAAAGGCAAGATCTCTATTAACGTTCCTTTTCTCATTTTTATTTTTATTTCTTTATTCTTCTCTTTTTCCCTTTTTTTGGGGGGAGTCACGATATTGTTTTGGTTTTTTTAAACGTAATTGTAGACCATACATATCATGTTGTTCTCCTACTCAAACTTTTTAATCCGAAGATAGAATCTGTATCTTGTATTGCTTGTGGGGGTGGATTTGTTTTCTATCTCAGCGACGTATTATGTCCATCAAGAAATGTTTTGGTCATGTGTTGCTCCAACAAGGAATGAAAAATAAATAACCCGCCCAAGACCATCCTCTGCGATACAGTCTATAGACATTTGATACCGAAAAAAATATCCCTTCGTTTACGTATTTGCATACTCTGTGAAAATGTCGTGATATTTTTAATTAACCATAGCTTCTCCAACTTCATAACTTGTCATAAAGCCATCAGCGTTGAAAGAGTCTACATAATATCTTTAAAAATTATTTTTTGTTCCAACTCCTACGTCTGTGGTGAAATAATTATAATTTTAGGCGCTTTGCCTTGTGCAAAAGAAGACTTGATTCGAGTCCAGAGTGGGGATATTTATTGTTTCAAATTTAACCCATTTTCTGTTAGAAAGCTGTATCCTTATCAATATCAGCCAGGGTCGATGACGGAAAAGGTTGAATCAACTTGCAAGCATAAAATTCTCTAAACTATGTGGATGAAGATTGCAATCTAAACTGTATTGATGTATTTTTCCACACTATCCCTCCCCAGGAATCTCTGTCGCAGTGACGTTGGCCTGTGTTGCTATAGCAACGGTTGTCGTTGTGGTTGTTCAGAGGCGGCGCTCCAAAGGGCGGGGAACATACCGGCGTCTGGTGGAGGAGTCCTTCGAGCCGCGCAGTAACTACGGCTCTGCTGCTCCGGGTTCCTCGGACGTTCCAGGGACGGTTGTCTCCGTGGACTAGAGACACGCCTAAGCTGTGCCAGAAAGTCGAAAGCGATCATTATTATTGTTGATGTTGATATTGGCTTCTGCATTCCACCCCATCATGGATTCACCTTCCTCCCCCCCCCCCCCCTCCCAATCCCTTCAAATACGAATATACATTTACACACAAATAAACACTCGCATGCACCATAGACACATATACCCACACATACACACACACACACACAAACACACACATACACCGTACACACATATACTCACACATACACACACACACATACACCGTACACACATATACTCACCCACACACAAACACACACTCACACACATACACCGTACATACATATACTCACACATACACACACACACACCCACAAACACACACACACACACACACACACACACACACACACACACACACACACACACACACACACACACACATACACGCAAAACCCACACCCTACGCACAAAAAGCTAGACACAACATTACGTCATTATGTTGAGTCACATCCCACCGTTCCCTCACAACGAAGAGAATCTTCCCAGGAGTAGCCTCCTTTTGTGTGTTTTATTGTTATTGTTACTTTTTGTTGTTGTAGTTTTTTGTCTGTTTATTGGCGCGTTTTTTTTCTTTCTTGTGTTTTTGGTAAGTTTGTTTGTTTTGTTTTGTTTTGTTTTGTTTTGTTTTGTTTTTGTTGTGTGGTTGTTTTTGTTGTTTGTTTGTTTTGTTTTTTTGGGGGGTGGGGTTATGCTGTCTTTTGGGTTTTTTAAGAGGGAGTGAGGGGTGGGTTTGTTTTGTGGGTATTTTTTTTCAGAAACAGTTCCAGGCATGTCACAATACAATGACTGTACTAGTCTATCTTGTCTGTGTTTGCAAATCACTCGTGATAAACGCATTTGTGTCTCTTCTACTTTTTAGCTGACCAAATAATGTTCAAAGGGAACCTGATGATGATGATGATGATGATGATGATGATGATGATGATGATGATGATGATGATGATGATGATGATGATGATGATGATGATGATGATGATACGCATAATATGTATCCGTCCTCCGAAAATGGGCTGGTTCTTTTCTCTTTTCACTTTATGAGTACCCGGCACACGCTTTCACATTTTCACATTCTAAAATGTTCTGTTTCCAGGGAAATGTTCCTCCGAGCTACGTATTGAAGCGAACAAATCCTAGATATCTAGATATTCCAAGGTCGAATTATATTCAATTAATTGAAGGCCGAGTGTATTTCGGTGAACTGTGATGGAAGCTAGGCTTGTTTGTAAATATAAAAGTTACTTTAAACTGGGCCAAGTACAGGAAAAATGAATAATCTAATGGAAGGTTCAGTTCTAATGAGCTAATTAACATAATTTGTTTATCATCATTTTTGTTTATCTTTGTTTTCATGTTTTATAATGAAAATAGTTTCAATATATATATTGGTACTGTTATCATTATCATTATTCTTACGGGGCTTTTTTTCTGAAAACGTCTCAGAAGTAGTAGTAGCAGTAGCAGCAGCAGCAGCAGAAGCAGAAGCAGCAGCAACAACAGCAGCAACAACAACAACAACAACAACAACAGCAGCAGCAGTAGCAGTAGCAGAAGCTGTAGCAGCAACAATAGATAGTAAAAATGATTGTTTTAACCTGTTCTGATTTGGAGGTGCGGGGGTTCTAAAACGTTCGTTTACATACATGTTGGCGGGGGTGGGGAAATATTTTTGTTTTCCGCTGGCGGGTTTTTCGGTTTGGAAATGAGAGCTGGCGGGGGGGGGGGGGGGGCTATTTTCTTCAACCCTATTCCCCAGAAATCGAGCGGATGGTGCTAATCAAACCAAAGTAAAATATGTTTTCCTCTTATCGTCTTTCTTCTAGGTACGCGATGCCGCGAAAGCATCTGACTGGTGATTTGTAAAGTTATCCCATGACACTAGTTTGCTTCAATTGTTCCAATACGTTTAATTTAAAAACTTTTCCCTCTTCTATCTCGTTTAGCCGAATCAAACCAGAACAATGCTATCCGGGGCTGATGTGAGGAATCAGAATCACTCGAATTTTTGCATAATATTCTGACATACGCTTGACGGGTACCTCGATGGGTAATAATCTAGAATGACATAGCATTAGCGGTTTGCCAATCCGCTACTTTAGAATTACAAAGCTCTATCTGCTTTGTGCCTAGTTAGTTTTGAGAAGTTGGACGTCAAAAATGTTGGGTTTCACAATATGTCAAGCTTTTTCGGATGCTATTCGTTGAATACCTCGATAACGACTCAGAATAATCTTTCGGTTTTGATAGAGCAGATACAACATTTGGCTTATGACTTCATGGTCTTAGTAGCTCAAAACGGCCAAAAGTGTCACATAGAACTTTGTAATTCTGAGGTAGCCAGTTAAAGGCAGCATTACTGACAAATGTGCCTGTGAGAATAAGAGTGGTGTATCTCCAATAAAAATTTGGGTCAAAACTGACTTATCAATTTTGTGAAATAAAGCTGTGTCACGTGTTTGTCAAAATAATGGTCTTATCCCTGGACAGTTTTGTAGGATTTTCTAGTAGGTGGTACAGAAACTGAATTTATAGATTCAACTTTTCTGAAACTGCGAAAAGATAAACCAATATGTGTTTCTTAATCTACTCGAAGGAGTAAGACAGCTCTTTTTCTCATAGGTACAAAAACTTCCTTTTTAAAAAGAAAATCGCCTATTACATCTTACCAGCTAATTACCAAAAAAAATTGTTTTCCACATGAAATGTTCAATAAAAGCATTGTTTATTACAAATATAGTTGTTCTTGAATTAAGATTGTATGATGAATCCAACCATTGTGTTCCAGCTCCAGCAAGGAAGTAGACGGGCTCTTCGCCGTCGTGTTTTGTAGGAATTCATACTTGAAGTTGAAACGCACACTTCAACAAACGCACACGCACACACTACTACTTCTACTACTACTACTGCTGCTGCTTCTGCTGCTGCAGCTGCTGCTGATGATGATGATGAA
>NW_004797992.1:258814-284745 GCF_000002075.1 Aplysia californica | reverse complement strand
CACACACACACACACACATACACACATACACAAACACACACACACAGACACACACACACACACACACACACACACACACACACACAAATACACACACACACACACGGATTGTCATCGAATGGACACACAAAAGTAAGGGTGTCGGTCCAGTATTAAGCGTGTCGGTTCAGTTACTTGTCTGCAACGCATAGGTCGTAGGTCATACCTAATGAATTATGTTTGTTGTTGTTTTTTTCAAGTAAATTATAACCTTAAAGTACACTGTTATAGTATTGGGGCTCTAAATCCATCCCATACGAACGATGTTTCATTATATGTATTAAGTGCATCATCTGCGACAGATATCGACAACCATGGTTCGCCATTCTTTCCTTTTTGCTCGGATGTTCTCCAAAATAAAGCAATACAACAATGTAGTATCTGCTGTATCTTACACTGTCACCCATTGCCTTAAAAAAGGAACAAAAGTATGGCGTTCAATGTATGTCAATGCAGCCAGGAGCCACACCTTTCCATAGGTGTGCAAATACGTCAGCAGCACAGTGAGCAGGTTCAAGTGTCAGTTCATTAACTGTTTTAACACGGTACCAGGATTTATCAGAACATGTTTGTTTTGTTGTTGTTTTTTAGTTGTTTTTTGGAGGAGGGTTTTACGGCGCTCGCAACTGCATAAGGTCATACGAGCGCCAAGGGGTGGGTGTCAACAGAGAAGTCCCTACAGGGAATCGGACTTGCTCTGCTCACCTCTCTAGCCTCAACAGCACAAGGTCTGCTTCGGCTATCAAGGCACCCCGGAAATAGCGGATCACAAGAGTGTGACAAACATACAAAAGATGTAGAGGAAAATGACAATAGTAAGGATCAGGAAAGAAAACGCAGCAGTTCCCTGTTGTAGATCAGGCACAGTGATGAGCGTGACATGAGTCAGCCCATTTACAACTCTACTATGCTAGAACGAGATATGTCCACCTTTGGGAATGGCCTAAGGACACTATGTAGTGGCACTGCCCCGGGGAGGTGTATCAGAACATGACTTCTCATGAATTTACATGATCTATATAGCGTTTTGAACAATGACACTGATGCATCGCTGCATGGTTCTATGAAAGAATTACATGTAAATTCATGAGAAGCAGCACATTTGCCTATTGGGAGAGAGAGCCAAAGAAAGACAAGATATGGTCAGTTTCAGCTCTTGTTTCATCACTGCGCATGTTATAAAGTTATCCTTTGAGACCTATAAAAAAGTTGTTCCCGCATCCGATCCAGACATTGGGGATTGCCTTGTTAGTGAGACAACTTCCTGGGCCTGCAACATATTTATTGTGGCAGGGTGGCCAGTTCCTTTCCATGCCGCCTTTACTTCCCCAACTCGAAGTCAGGTACCCATTACTGCTGGGCGGGCAGAAGGGGGCGAAAAAATCCGTGTCCGAACCGAGGCTCGAGCCTGGACTTTCCGCTTCGGAGACGAACGCACTAACCGCTCCGCCACTGCACCCTCCCTTTGTGTCCTATAGCACTACAACAGTAGTTTTCATCATAAAGGGCCAAGTCTGAGCCAGACATCGGCGAACATGGTTCTCCATTCATTTCTCCACTCAAATGCTCTCAAAAATCCCACAAGGTCCTAGTGTGTCTCCGTCACCCATCTGTTCAGGTTTCCCAGATAAGTCTCTCGGGGTCTGACACCCCCCCCCCCCCCCCCCCCTACCCTCGAACCACCCTGGACCTGTTCGCTTCGATTAGATTTCAGTGAAAAATCCCGACTCCAACCCAGTATCTCTAGGTAACGATGTCTAGGATTTCAGATGTGCATCCTTCTGCCAAAATAAGAAACCCAATGTAATACACAAATCTATGTTTGAGTAAATTGTGGGCGAGACAAAAACCAGTGACCCTGATATAATAACATAGTGTCATTGCTGTATTTATTCATTACCAACAAAGAAAAATGCGTATCAAAACAGCTTTCTAAAAATCTTATACAATACATAATACAATGTATTACAGAAAAATATTCTTCGCAGGAAACAAAATGGACGGCATATGATATTGATAGATAAATATACCACAGTATTTTGATGAGAGCCCTGTTTTTCTTTTGTTTTTTCAATGTTCAGTACAATATCACCACACAACAGGAGAGTCCAGAGAGGAAGGAAGATGTTTTATCTTTGCCTCCATGAAGTAATCAACACCCTTTTGTAAGTGTTCATTAACTGTTATTAGAGATTGCACAAGATTGCAGAAAGGTCTTTTTTTTTTAATTTAAGAACTATAAATAAGAAAAAAATAACACATGCAGTAAAACATTTTCACGTATGGAGATTTTCACTTTGACAGCTGTAGGAATTTCAGAATCTCAGTGAAGGTGTCCATTATACAAATGGTCAGATGTCTTCACTTTATTGAAAGCCCAAAGCAAAATTGTGCGTTCTTAGATAAGATCAAATAAAATCAAAGAAACAGCAGTAGAATTAGTTTTCGGCCAGAAATATGTTAAACAGGCAACTTGACGAGTCTATGTTCTACCTCCCTTTCAGGACAATGATATAAGATTTAAAAGGCAAGACTTCTTTATTTGTATTTCCTAGAGTAGCAAGTAGGGTGTGGTGGAGAGTTGTACTCTCTGTGCAGACTGGGTTCATAGAAGCTAGAACAAAGATTTGAACTCTAATCATTCACACCATAGCCAAGACTCTTACTCAGCTCATAATGTGCATAAAAGGCACTTGTTTCAAGGGAGACATTTTGTACAAAATATCCCCATGCATCTCAAGATCTTTTACAAGACTAGATAATACAGGATGTTGTTAAAGTCTGGACACATAGGCAAAATAATATACACACAGTATTTTCAAGAAATGCATAATTACATTTTCAGTTAGAATCAAATAACATCTCCAATGATTTCCTCCTTTTGTACTGCAAGGGCCGATGCACTTTGCCAGATACACATGAACTCAATGCAAAACTTCACACTGCCATCAATTTGTAGTAAATGAAATTTCCTGTGTGTTCAGACTTTAGAGACAGTTTGTAGATTGCATTCATATAGCACACATTCCACTATGCTCTTTACAACTTATTGTTACTCTAAACAGACACTCTCACATTCTGAAATATTCTCAGTTTTAAAGAAACGATCATTTCAAGCTGCCATTTAGCAAAAACTCAAACTTCAACTTTTGTCAAGACCTTCGCTGTCCTTGCCAGGCACCTGTTCACATCTCTGGGTAAAGCGAGGAAAATTACATAAAGTTTTAAAGCATTTTATGATTGTACTTTGCGACTGCTCCTTAAATATTATGCCTCTTAAGGGAAATTTTTACAATAAAAGTTTGAGATATAAGAGGTCTTTGTAAAAAAAGAGAAGAATAAAAAAAAACAATGAAATATTCATCAAAACTATAGCTTGTGTATGTGTGTGTGTCTGTGATGAGTGTGTGTGTTTGTGAGAGCGTATATCTGTGTGATTGTATGTTTGGGCATGTGTGCATGTGAGTACCTGTGTGAGTGTGCATGTGCCATACATCTAGACAAAAAAGACAAAGTGCTTCTGACCCTACAATTGTCTGACCTTTTGAATTCAACAAAAGTTTCTGAGATAGAAGACAGAGTTTCCAGGACCATATTGAGAAAAAACAATCACGAAAACACAGCCTTTGTGTGGTTGATTTTTGCCTGCAGTTTGGCGATCTTCGCGTCCAGAGTCGCTATACCTGTGGAGAACGAGTCCCCGTCAAAACTGGAATTTCCGTCGTTATTGTTGTTGTTTCTGCCTTGGCCCTGTTGAACCTCTGTATCCGATATGGAGCTGAGCGACGCGGAGAGTTCAGTCCCCTGGAAAAAATCCCGTTGAGAGACATTCTCACTTCCCAGCGTTGCGCGGCGCGACAAAGAAATGTCAGACAAGCGAACCGGTGAGCTTTGGTTGGGGACACTCGATCTGCCAGACAGGAGTGCAGACCCAAACTCGGGAGCGACACTAGTAAAAATGTCATCAATTTCTTCATCGGGATCTTGAAATGTGACTACATTACCACGAGAATGTCGGGATTCTTCAGTATCATCCTGCAGACGGAATGTTCTTACTGCCGGCACAGGATTTGCCTGCGTGGAGGAGTGCCTAGGGTGGGACTTCGAAGATCTTTTAGAGCTTGTATGTGGTGTGTTCTGTTGGCCACCCCGATCTTCACGACTGTGTTCGCGCCGACTACTGTACTCATGATCATTATACGTATGACCAGCAGGCTCGGACCGTAAAGTCATGAACTTGGGATCATTATCATCATAACCGCTGAGTTTTGCATCACGGTGTTGTTGGAAATGACTGCCGCCCACAGATCTGGTGGAGAGTTGTCCAGCACCTCCACGGTCACCGGGGTAGAATTGAGCTTTTGACATGGACGGATAGGAGGCTGACAGGAAATCTCTTTTGCCAGACTGACCACTCGACTTTGGCGATCGTGAAGAACTTGCATGTGATATCTGTTGTTGGCTGCTGTGTTCTTTATGGCTTCCTCTACACTTGCCACTGTCTTCATGATCACTGTGGGTATATGAGGCAGGCTCGGACCTAAGAGACATGAACTTAAGCTCCTCATCATGGCCGCTGCGGCTTGCATCGTCATGGTGATGGCTTTGATAATGGCCCAATGACCTTGCGGTAGCATCTCTAGCATCTCCACTGTCACTGAAACCAGGCTTATCATTTGACACAGTAGGAAAAGAGGCTGAGAGATCATCACTTTTACCAGAACGATTACCAGTCAGCTTTACTTGATCAGTTGATGTGCGAGAGAAGCTCATGGGATTCAAAGACGAGAACGATTTCTTTTGAGTTGATGAGGGTACGGTGTCATGGACTGCAGCCTCGGGGAATGAACTTGAGTGTCGCTGAGAGACATTTCTGCCAGGAGAAGATGGCGGTTTGGAGGATGAGTACTTTGCATGTTTATCGGACTGATGTCCCTCGACTGTGAATCTGTTTTGTGCATGTAAGCTCCCACTGTCCTTTGTTGTATCCAAAGTAACCTGGCCTGACAAGCGAGGATCGTGGAGTAAAGACTGCTGTTCGCTCCCTTCACTCTGCTCCGAGACACAACGTGACAAAGTCTGTGATTCTAGAGTTGCAGAATCTGCTTCATAAGCATCATTGACATCTTCAACAAATTCAACGTGTCTGTTTGGCAGGGACTGAGAAAGGTCACGCCACTTAGACCTATCTTGTTTGTCCAAGCGATCAGGAGCGCTGTGGTGCAGTCGGTCTTTTTCCTTGTCTCTCATCCCCCTTAATGGAACAGAGTGAAATTTTGCATCGTGCTGTAGCGCCTCGGGGAACACATTCTCTCGTTGAGGCACAGAGCGAAACTGACCATCATGCACTGGACCCTGGCGCAAGGCAGCCCCCCTTGATGGCACCGAATTATATTTTACATCACGTGCTGCAGGTGTCCGGTAAGAAGTAGCACCACGTGATGGCGCAGAGTGAAACTTCACATCCCTCGCTGGCATCTGCTGCGACGCAGTCTCACGAGATGGCAAGGAATGATATTCCCCATCATCAAACTCCTCAAACTGGCCATTTCCTATTCTCTTATCCGATTCACTCCCTCTTCTTTCCACATGCTGCCTTTCACTGAAACCATCAACACGTCTCTGAACCTGGTCACCACGCCTCCTACTACCATCCCATGACCGGGAAAACTTTTCCACCCTTTCACCTTGCCATCCTTCATCGCTTGTTCTGTTCTCAAATTCCTCCTGCAGATCTCTCTGTGAATCGCGAGCCCCACTGTGATCAAACAGTCTCCGTCCTGAATGTGACGCCTGAGACAAATGCCTCCCTGAGCTCATGTCCTGAGACTTGTGAGAACGTCTACGAGAAAGAGAATCGTGCTGAAGATCATGGTACACCTCTTCTCTGTCCCGGTGGGCACTCCTTCTTCGACTGTCCCTGTTGTTCACAACAATCTCAGAGTCTGAAAAGTATGGCTCTTGACCAGCAGGAAGGGGAGCAACCGGGCCTTCATTCCAACTCCGCCACAATGATCGATCGAAGGGAGACAATTGCCTGTTGTGCTCCTCCAAAGCTTGACTGGTCAGGTATCTTCCTCTATGCTCTGAGGAAATACAGGACAGAAATACGTTTTTAGAAACATCTCTTTAGAAATACGAACACATTGATATGAACATTAGTACAAAAACACAACATAATGACGAAAAAAAATGTTTTAGTGTATCCAGTCCTTTGATGCTTCAGCTCAGAATACTGCAAATAATTGCCAACAGCTCTGTTGGTATTAAGCTGAGCAAAGTAGCAGCTAACCCTGGTTCTAATCCTCAATGCAGTATTCTTGAACATATGTTGCTTGGGGAGTTTACAAGGCTTTCCACCTATTTCGCTCTGTCTTATTGGAGATGGATGTTAAGTTCAAAGGTCCTGCCGCTCAACTCTTTATGTATCAAAATTGATTAGCACAACTACAAAGCGTAAAAAACGACAGCAATACATCGGTGCTCAGTACAGAAAGAGTTAAATAACTTTGCACTGTTCAAAGGAGCACTAAACCAAAACAGTAAATATAAATCAGGAGCATAGTTTACTAGCTTTTGACAGAGCACCAGTAAAGTCATTTCCTTACCAAAGTCAGCTGTGCTGCCTCCAGAGTGGCGACGTCTATGTCTGAAGGCCTCGTGGGATTCCTGTCGTCTGCTCCAGTCTCTCCGTCCGTCATCCATAAATCGATCGAAGCGAGAATCATGAGGATCAAGTCTCCGGTCAGATATTTCTGGTCTGGGCCGTGACTTATTACCGCTGGGTCTGCCGTGAGCAACATGGGTGGGAAAGTTGTTTCTGCTTTGTACATGCTGCCGTGGAGGATTATCCTCAGCATCTCTGGGGAATTGCATGAAAGATTACAATTTGGTATGGGGCAAGAAAAGGTCTATTTCAAAATAGTCACAGCAACTGTGAACTCAATGAATTTGAAAAACAAATGTTCAAACTTCATTTACAGGATGTCAAGAGTCTTGTCCATTTTCAGCTGGGTAAAGTAAGGAGCTTTCATTTGCATAACATGTCTTTTCCAAAAACACAATGTCAGGCCAGAAATGGTTGTAGTCTGGCAACCTAACCACTAGTACACCGACACTACAACAGTAAATTTGAAAAAAGTAGGACTAGACCTCACTAGAAAGCCATGCAAATAAGACAAGCAGCAAAAGACATAACTTAGAACTCACTTAAACACACTTTTCACTTAAACTTTACACTCTACACTAGCACAAACTGCATTGACTCCACAAATCTCAGGATAAAGAAAATAAACTCCACGAACATTGTACCTGAGAAGCTCTGGGTGTGCCATCAGACGTAGCGACTCCATGCCCCGTCGTTGGTGCTCTGTGGGACCGCCACCATCAGCGCTGCCCTCGTACGCTCTCAGTACCTGATTCACACCTAGCTTGAGGGTGCTGCAAGGAAAATCCAATAAACCACATTTTACCCTATAGTATCAAGCTTCATTTTGTTTGGGTTTTTGCAACATTGAACACCCTATTATACACAAAATGGGTTATTTCAAAGTTGGAAAACTTCAGCGTACACTGCAAAAGAGCACTCAGAGAAGTTAACCAGCCTGTACCAAATTTTTCAGTGTACGTTCTTTGCTATCTATAAATTTTTTTATTTTTTGAGCAAACTCAATTATGACAAAAAAGCCACATGTTATGTTTAATATGCCCCAACAGGTGACATTAGATAAATTACATTTACGGTAATCATCTTTATTTACGTTTAACATAATCCTCTCAATTTACATTAAAGGTATTGTGTATGAACATATACATTGTTATTAGACTTACTCTACAAGATTTTCAAGTCGTTCAATCTCTCTGCCCTTTTCTTTCGACTTTTCTTCACACAGCGAGAGATCTTTTTCTCCTTTGAGAAGTTTATCTTTCAACTCCCCAATCTCAGCATCTTTCGCTTTCATCCTCTGCTCCAGATTCGCAATTTCCCTATCTGCCACTAGATGGAGAAATGGTGAAATCAAGATCATGCAAAATGAGGATACCGAGGCAATATGAAACATGAAAGTTTTTTTTTACCCAATACAAAATAATTCACATTCTGGTAGCATTAATCTAGTCCTCTACACTGTTAAAATACAACCCCCACCCCCCTAAAAAAAATAGTTACTGAAGTAAAGAAATGAATAAAAATGAAACGTTTAATGTACTTCTGCACCTGATAAAACTCTTTGCAAAGTTCCACAAAATAAGCAACCAGTACATTTTATTGAGAAAAAAAAAAGGTTATGGTGACTCCTGAAAAACAATTCTGAAACTGCACATTTTTTAAATCAGTCAATTTATTTTTCAGTGATAAATTATCTTTTTAAAGCATGGTCATAGAGAACTAATTGAAATAAGACGAGACACTCAAATAGCATGAAAAACAGAAATACATATGAGGGGCACTTTCCAGTCCTATATGAGAGTAATTATCAAGTTAAACGTGAACAAAAAAACATAACATGCACAAACTAGATTTTGAAACAAAGTAAACATATGGCCTTATCTTAAACAGCATAAAAGAAAGAAATCCCAGGGACCAGAAAACATACTGTCACAAGACATGAACAAATTTGTCCTTGTATGGGGAGGACATACGAGTATACTGTCACCCTAGTCAAAAAACAAGGAAACCCATAAATAACCAATCTTTTTTTATAAGACGAATAAATAGCAAATTATCTACTTCATGTGCTCAGTCAAAAAACAGGTCAGATTAGTTAGTTTAGTATGGGGTCTTATGGCGCTCACAACATCAGGTCTGAATTTTTACTAGAAATACTCATAAAATCTTAGAAATAAAGCTGAGCATCATGCCAGCCAACATGTTGCTGTGTCATGAAACCAGAATACTTTTATGCTTCTGTAAAATTTACTCTGCCTTGGTCAGCCAGTCTTATAATCTTATAATGAGTGTGACGAGCCAGGACAAAAATAAAATACAGTAAAGCACAGACAAGGCGAACACAGAAGGCTCGAAATCACGCATCCGTCTACTGTGCTTGTTGTCCCGGGTTGTTGGTTTTTTTCCTCTTTATCTTCGTAAGATATCCCTCGAACTACCGAGGCTGGTCCCGACGAATTCAAGCTATCCGTGTTATACTGTAAAAGCAAAAGGAAAACCCTGAGTGCAGCAGCCAACACCTCACCCAGTAATGCCAACAGACAAACAAAAAACAGAAGCTTGACCCAGGCTGACCTGAGAGCTTGTAGTGGATTCCCTGAGAGTTCTTGGTGGCCTGGTCCAGAGCCTGATGCAGACGCATCCTCTCAGCCTGCTGCTTCTCTTCCAGTTTCAAAATTTCATGATCCTGCACCGAAACAGAATGGAAGGAAACAGAATTTGAGACATAAAGTAAGTACAGTAGACTTTATTTATCACAAAGCGGTTTGACACGAAATTCCTGTTACCATGAAAGCTTTTCAAATCCCTGGGAGAAGTTCCCTTTTTTTTATACATTGCAACTTAATCAAACATGAAATCAGTTCAATGCTAAAAAAATGTCTGGTCCTTTGAAGTTCATGTTATAAGGGTTTTCTTAAAATCATTTTTAAAATTATTCTCTTTCAAAAGTTATAATCAAATATCATACAGTAAAAGATGATTCACTCTCATAGAAACACTTCCTCTGCAATCTATTTGAAACTCTACTGAAAACAGTTTGTTCCACATCCAAACAGATGTTCCTTTACAATAATCTTTGCTTCCGCTCTTCATATTACAAGATATGTCACTCACTTAAAGTATCAAACACACAAAAATATAGATGTTGCCTCCAGTAATCCTCCCTCTCTGCACTCACCTTCATGCTGATAGTTCTGACCAAATCCTGTTGAGTCATGAGCCACTGAGCCTTCTCCTGCAGTAGGTTGGTCACTTGACTGTCCAGTCGGTCCTTCTCTTGCTGCAGGTACATGCACTTTCTCTCCAAGTGTAGTACTGAATAGAAAAAGATCTATTGTTAGTGGTTTAAGACGGATATGGTAATGGTGAATGCCATATAGCAATGGAACAAATCAAGACAACAGGCTGATCTCTCTCTCTCTCTCTATCTATCTCTCTCTCTCTTTATCTCTCTCTCTCTCTCTCTCTCTCTCTCTCTCTCTCTCTCTCTCTCTCTCTTTCTCTCTCTCTCTATTTCTCTCTCTCTCTTTATCTCTCTCTCTCTATCTATCTCTCTATCTCTCTCTCTCTATCTATCTCTCTCTCTTTCAATTCCATACAAGTACAGGTCATCTAGCAATTCCAATTTTTTGGGCATCTGCCTCCATCTTCCTCTGCACTATTTTTTTCAGCCTCTCTGTTTCTCCAACAGTAGAGATTCCAGATCACCCCATTTCTGGTTATTCTTGTTATCAATACACATTCAGGGGGAAAAAAGCCTTCAACTTCATATCCTGATATGAAAAATTCTGCTTGTTTATTCAGATAATAAGAAGCATGACTTTTTTTTTTTAATCCACTTGTTTCCTATTTTACTCGAGTCTGCATCAAAATGAGTTTTGTGGTCTCAAAAAGATAACATATGTCCCTCCCTCAGCCTCCCCACTCATAAAAGGCACTACAGGAAGTATATATCATGTCTCCTTGTCTATTTCGGTCACAAGTGATTACTAGGCTATAAGAATTGAATGTTCATGTCTGTCACAAATGAATGAGGGGGACCAATATATCATCACCATTATGATAAGCTGCAGACGTTAAAGCAAGAACCGCCAAGGCAGGGTCAGCCTTCAAGCAATTATCAAAAGTCTGGAAAGCAAGCAACATCTCGCTGCGCACCAAGATTCGACTCTTTAACTCCAACGTCAAGTCTGTGCTCCTCTACGGCTGCGAAACTTGGAAGACAACGAAAACAGTACTGAATAAAGTCCAGACTTTCATCAACAGATGTATGAGGAGTATTCTAAGAATTAAGTGGCAGGATAGAATAAGAAATGAAGAACTGTGGGAAAGGACAGGACAAAAGGATATAGAAGAAGAAATAGGACTAAGAAAGTGGCGATGGATGGGACACACCTTAAGAAAGCCCAGCGGAAACATCACAAGACAGTCACTGCAGTGGAACCCACAAGGAGCACGAGGCAGGGGTAGGCCACGGGAAACATGGAGGAGATGCGTGGAAAGGGACATGAGAGAATTGAAGCTCACTTGGAACTAGCTTGGAAGGATGGCTCAGGACAGAGATAAATGGAAGGAGCTTGTATGTGGCCTATACCCTGCCAGGGGTGAAAGGCATTGATGATGATGATTATGATAAGCTAGGAAGTTAATTTTTCAGGAGAAGGAAAAATCTGATTTATTTAAAGGACGGCTTAGAGTTCTCCAGTTACAATACTGTTAAAGACGTCAACTTTTGGTTGTTTATTTGAATATTAATTTTGAACCAGTATATGAAACATGCTTTGAAGAAATTAAAAATTTTGCTGTTATCCGATCTTCTGATGACGACGATGTACTAGTGGCAGACAGGAAGGCAGGATAAGGCCGACCAAAATACAAACATATAGATACAACAATATCTGCAGAGTTGTTCACAATAGGGAACTCACCATCATTGTTGGACGTTCCCAAGATGTTTCCTCCCATCCTCTCCTGCCTTTCTTTCGCTTCTAGCTGACGATTCACATTGTGCACACGCCTTCATTGGAAACAGTGCGAAAACAATGCAAGGAATTAGAGAAAGCCAGAGCATCGTCGTTAAAAGCAATGATTATCAAACATCTGATACAGTATTTTACAATCAGGGTTTGAATTAAAGCCCTCTCAAATAAAAGCAGCACATTTTCAAGATAACGAAGAATTTTTTTTACAGATTTGAGCAACAGCTAAGTAATTCTTGTGACAATAAAAACAAAACACATGGGACAATAACAAAAAAGGGAAACAATACAATTTGTTGACTTAGATCATGTGCAAATCGAACAAAAGCAAGAAAATGGACTAAAAATATAAAGAAAGAACCTTACTTCTTTAGCTTACTGTTCTCCTCAGCAAAGAACATCTGAGAGGAATGAAAGCGAGCATCTTCGTGTGCAAGGGCTGCATCCGTGTGGAAAATCATGTCGTCTATTAAGTCCCTCAGCTCCACATCACCTATGTATAAGAGACAAGAAGAGAAAGGGAAAGCTTAACCAGCTGCTTAATCAGAAATACCTGTCTACTGATTTTTCAGACAGGAGAAATGAAAACATGATCTAAAAAAGTGTCTTGCAGTCAACAGTAGCAACTTAGGAAAAAGATTTTCAAGCATTTACTTAAAAGTTCACTCTATTCTATCATTTTGACTTGAAGGCAAGAGAAAGCCAGTCCAGGATACCTTATCAGACAACTGCTTGGATAGATAGTACAAATTTGGACAAAAAGGATTAAGTACAAATCAAAGTAAAACCATATTTTTCTAAACTTTATTGTAAAAAGTTTCAGTTAACACTGAGCGTCCTGGTTGAATAAACAGAACCTTTTTGTTTCATTGATCTGTTCTATGTTTACTACAATGTCAAACCTAGAGAGGGTAAAAAATACACAAAATGGGTATAAACTGTTTAAGCAAGGCTAATGACTCATAAACATATCACAAGTAGAGAAAACTTGGAATGAACTCTAAGCAACAAAAAAAGAAAACTATTTGCATCAGAAGAAGAGAGAAGAGTAATTGAACAATATGTTCAACATTTAAACCTTTATGTAGAATATCAAATCAAGAAACTTACTTATGCAGCAAAATGAAATTTAAAACTTCTTTGTACATGTTACGAAGTGTACTTTAAAAACTTAATAAATAATAATAAAATAAAAATAAATAAGTAATAATAAAATAATAATAAATTACACTTTTATTGATCTCAGAAGGGCAATTCGGTTTACTTAATTACAACAAATTTGATACGTAAATGTGAAAGGAAATAATTCACTTACGAATAGCCGCTGCTTTAAAAGCCAGTCTGCAGGCAACGTCTCTCAAGTAGGGGTCAGCCATCTTATCCAGATACTCCAGGTTTCGAGGCCTCTGGGGCGTCAAGGACGGATCATCATTACAGTTCTGATTTACATCATTTTCACTCTCTTTCCGGTTGTTATTATTCTCATTTCCACCTTGATCACCAGGATCCCCAGATGCTGAATTAGACTTCTGCTGTGCTCCCGAAGCATCGTCCGCGTTTGTAACGGAATGAAGTTTGTAGTTTTCTGCACTTTCGTTTAAACAATAATCCGTTTTCTCTTCAGGCCTGGGGACTTCCTTTTCTCTCGTGGCTTGTAATTTTCTTCCTGGACTTTGCAGATTGCTTGCCATGCCGCTGTCTCTATCCTCCTCACTACTAGCTCCGCCCCGCCCAGTGTCTTCTGCCTGGTCCCTCTCACATTTTCCTGCAGACTCTGCCCGTTCATCATCATCTGTGACTTGCGCTACAGGACCACGGTCTTTTCTCACAGCAAAAGCCTCTGTCTTGAGAAGCTCAATGACTTGGCTCAAATTGTTCCCATCAGAGGAAGAAGTGTCTGACCTTGCAGGGGTCGCCAAATGACCATTGACCTGCTGATTTTGCATCTCACAATTAACTTCACCTTTACTTATGGCTCTACTAACTTCTTCATCGCAGGTATCAGCAGACAAATTGAATGGTGGAATAATGTCTTCTTGAAATTTCTGAACTGAACTCCCAACAGCTGTGTCCTCCGAAGAGATTGGCTTAAAGGCGGACACATGAAGTCCTTTGTCACTCGCCTTACTGTGGGGTGAGGCAGTGTGGTGACTTGCAGAATGGTAGACCGAGTCGACCTCTGACGGGCTACAGCTTGGGGGAACATCTTCTCCTCTAGGATCTACCTGCCTTTCAGGGGGTCTCACTTTTGACCCACTAACCTTTAGCACTGCATTGCTCTGAGGAGGTCTGGATTTCTGCAATATCGCTTTCCGACTTTGGCTGTTTGACTTCTGGAGAGGAGCTGAATTACTGGACGTGTCAGGCGTGCTCGCTGATGCTGTCTGAGGCTTTCCTGTTACTTTACTTTTTGATTTTCCTCCTGTCTGCTCAGTTGTAGATTGAACTGAACTCCTGGACGATGTATTTCTTTGAGATGATCTCTGAATCTCTTTTGTCAGTGGCCTAGGAGACGATTTAGCACTTCTTGAGTTATCAAGGGCCATTTTCTGCTTAACAATTGAGCTCTCATGTCGCTGTGGTTGACCAAATGTTTTTACTGTCCTGATATCTGAAGCCGAATTCATCTTCAGAATATCCCAACTTCTTTCTCCTTTAGAATGCTGATACAGATTGGCACTTTGAACGGAGGTTGACGAAGCATTGCTGCTCTGTCCAGAAGAATCACTGACCTCCATCACCCACTCAGCTCGGATACTCGGGTCAACAAACCTATCCGCCACGAGATTCAAAGAGTCTTTAGCACCACCTTCCACTTTTAGAAAGGAGACTTGTCCTGATTTGGCATCAGAAACCAAACTGCTGCCTTGAGTCACCGAGTTCGAATTCTCTTTTCTGTACATATGCAGCTGCTGTTCCCAGAGACCGTGGGCTGAGTTTTCTGCATCAGAGCGGGAGGCCTGATGCTGTTGTCGCTGCTGCCTCAGTCTGTCGTACAACTCAGAGGTGAGACCATCCGGTAGCATCTGGGACACCAATCCCATCAAAGGGACAACTCTGCCACTTTTTGCAGCATCACCCAACCGCTCCGATTTATCTACAACCCCAACAGTGCCTCGTGGAGAAGCATCAGTAGCAACAGCTCCGTCGAAGTTTTTCTCTTTGGCAGACGCACTGGCTGCTTGACCGGTGTCCCTCTCTGGAATCATCTGAGGGGGGAGCTCCGCCCGCTGACTCAACTGTAAACCTTGATAAATAAGACATGAGACGAAAACTATGACAATTTTTCCCAGTGAGAAAACACCTACACTATTGAGGGGTGGTTGAAGGGAGCTCTGGGGTAGTCTGCAGTTTCTACTTCTTTTCAATTTTTCATACTTATTTGATTTTCATAATTCAAACACTAGTGTCATTTATCATAGAGATATCTCACGCTCATTATTTGAAGGAAGCTTCTAACACACGAAGAAGGAATTCAAGGAAAAAGAAGAATTACAGTTATATAAATTGAGTACTTGTTCTGAAATTTACAGTTAACTTGCTGAAAGTAAATCTGTGCTGTATCCGTTACTGCTACAGTAACAATTGGCTTGCAGGTTTTTATCGTTCAGCGGTAATTTGTTTCACCCCCTGCCCCATACACACCACAAATCGAGGTTATAATGGAGCAAAAAGATGCCGGTTAGAAATTATTTCAGTTCCAGTTAGGACCAGTGCCAGTTCATAAGCTGATTTTGGAAAACAATGGATGCTGAGAAAAGAGTGGCAGCAAAGCATAGAAGAAACCACATTGAGAAAAATAACGTGGATCTATGCTCCAAGCCATACGGGTGTGTTGGGAAATGAACAAAAAGACAAACTGGCGAGCCATGCACCTGTCAATACTGACATTAAAATCAGGGTGTCCAGCAATATTTCATGAAAAAATTTACTACCAGGAAAAAAATTTACTACCCAGCAAATCAAGCTCCACACCAGCTCGAAAAAGGGAGTTATTTGCTATATGGAACGAAAACAACACACAACAAAGTCCAGTCACCAAAATGGAGGATAGACAGACGATCGCAAGCTTGCTCGCCACTAGGTTTAGTTTAAGTAAGGTTTTTACGGCGTTTGCAACAGCATAGGTCATATGAGCGACAAGGGATGGATGTAAACAGAGAAGTCCAAAAGGGAACAAGCTTCGACTATCAAGGCACCCCGGATAAAGTAGTTCACAAGAGTGACAAACATACAAAAGAAGTAGAGCAAAATGACGATAGTAAAGAAGAGGACAGAAAAAAGCAGCAGTTCCTCCTATGTAGGTCCAGCACAGTATGAGCATGACATTGATAAATCAGCCCATATTTACTATTCTACTGTGCATAAAAACATGTCCTCCCTTTGGGAATGGCCTAAAGACGCTTCAGTCTGTAGCACTGCCCTGGTGGTGGTAGGAGGAGGGAGGGGGTAGATTTAGACCTAATGTGTACACACAGGGTGAATGCCAAACCGGCTTCTCAATTTTCCAGTGGGTCATCCATTTTCCAGGGCCATGTTACAAAACAACACACACACACACACACACACACACACTCACGTGAAATATATCAAGTCAACAACATGTCAGTGTCGCACTGGGGTCGCATTAAGTATTTCAGTCTGTTATTGTATTTTTCCCTCATTATTACATATTTAGAAAATGAATCCTGCTTTGAGCGTTCAGAGGGGCCTTGAACAAGAATTTCTACTGTCAAGAACCAGTCTGGGTGTCATGACTCATATTATGAACGAGAAAGACAAAAATTATTGCTCAAACTAAAAGTAGAGCAATAACTTGAATGACTGAAGTAGACCTATTCAGTGAGAGAGGTGTAAGAACTGTGGAAGGGTAAGATGCAGTGACACTGAAAATCGGCAGTCTTGAAAAGAAAGCTACAATATTGTTCTAATTTACTATCACCAAACAAATGAAATGTGAACACTTTCATTTCAATAACACGGCTTACAAGGTATGAAGGATCCTGATTCCACATAAGGCCTGCACCAACGCGCGCTTTGCAGAGGGCTCTTCATCTAATTAAAATTCTGAAATTTGCTTACAAGTTTTTGTCCTCTGGTGTTGCCTTCAGTCCCTCTCCCCTCCCCCGAACGTATCTCTAAAAAAAAAATCAATAATCCCTGCCCCATTGGCGACACCAACAAACGCCGGTGCTCACCGATGCCGTATCTCATGGTGCCACGCGCGAAGGTTCACTGACCTGTCCCGATAGCAAACCCAATAATCTAAAAATCGGAAGACGCTTGTTTTCTCCCCCCCCCCCCCCCCCCCCCACACACATACACACAAGTGACAGCACGGTAACGAGTCCGAGTAATGATTAATTTTATTTGCACGGCGACACAGCGTTTATACAGCACAACCTGCATGTCACAAATGTTGTGTTATCTTTCTATCGCCGGCATATTTTGGGGTAGTTACGAAAGCGAAAGTAGATCTTGATTGTCCCGATCAAGCCTCGGTGTCACATACACTTTCGCCTGCCGCCATAGCCACCTTTTTTGTGTGAAACGTACTCTCGGACGGGGAAAATGTGAACGAATATTATATCACAATCGCGACCGGCAAAAACAGAGTCATGTACCGCGGCTAGGGTTCACTGGTCTGAAAAGTCTTGCTGGCTTCATAACTCAGTAGGCACGCTAATTTACGACCGTTTACCAATACGTTTACTACCTTCAAGGCAAATTTACTACCACTTACAACCTTTACGACCAGGGCCCCGAATTTACGGGTTATTAACCAAATGAACACCGCAACGATCAGCAGATGGACTCTGAGGTGGATATCAGAGCGGGGAGCGGAGCACGTATGGCAATGCCCAGAGTGCTATGATGTTGTTCCCGTAATCAAGTAATCAAATTGAGCTCCAACTACCAAATTTTCACAAGAATCATTTACAAGTCCACATAATCCTATCTGAACATGGTCAAACCATACCTGGGTTCTCGTGCTGCCACGCCCCCTGTGACTGCGACCGGACGCGCAGACTTCTCTCCTCCTGTTCCATCAGCTCTGCCTCCGCCAGTCGCTCGGGATCCGGGGTGGAAGAGATCAGCCTCTTGTTGAATGGTGTGCTCACCTCAAACAGCTCTTCATCCCTCAGATAGCTTCTCTCAAGTGGACCTGACAAGAAAGAAAGTACGAAGATACTGACTTTGAGTTCAACTCATTCCAGTTCAACTCTGCCAAAAAAAAACCTTTCAAAAATGCAACGGCTGTGTTCTTTTTCTTCCTGTTGTTAATCCAGTAATCTCTGAGCCGATGCCGTTCGACACAGTGCCATGGTAAAGAAGGTGAAGGTCTTCAACATCTGTTCTTTGTTGCAGTATAGTGTATTGTCTGTGGTAGGGACAGGATGAAGAAATTATCAAAAGAGATCCTGCAATTTGGGATATTCAATGCTAAGGTTTAACCCTGCCAAAACACAAGTCACTTGTTTTTCCTATTGGGTTTCCTTGATAGAAAGCTTGACTGTAACAGAAACATAAATCATGTGATTTGAAAATTAATCAAAGATATTGAAGTCATCAAACACAAAACAAATGTATAAACAGAAAGAAAAAAATCTATAAGGCTTTTCAAATTCTTGGAATAGAATTGTCATTTATCCTATATCTCTTTCATCAACAAAAAGGGCACAGAAACATTTCACGTACTGTCTATTCCTGCAGTGGGAATAATGATGCCATCGGCTGCCTGCCCTGCGGCAACCCTATCTTCCACCACTTGCATCTGGGACACCACATCTTCCCCTCCAGAAATGTGCGTCTTAGACAAAGGACCTGCTTTCTTCACTGCCTCTCCACTAGCAGCTGAAATTAAAAGTACGGGAGATTTGTGGTCATCCAACGACTATATAGCTAATGGTGTTATTTCTTATAAAGAGAAGTACATCCAAACAATCATAGTAATATTTCAGGTGGTTCTAGTTCAAGTAAAAGAAGCATACTGACATTATAACAGCCATATTTTGAATGGTTTTAGTTCAAACAATGAGAGGCATACATTTAGTGACGGGAAAATACAAAATAGACAGACAGAAACATCAGGTGGAAAAATAAAAGTCTTCAAATTGTATTCTGAATGGTTTACAATTTTTTGGTATAAAGACAAGCACATCAACATGAAAATGGTCATGAAGTGATGGGGAAAAAGCAAGGAAGACAAATGCAAAAGACGAGGGAGAGAAAAGAACTTGGACTTACCAAAGATGCTCTCAAACCATACTGACATACAAATCAAATAAGGATAACGCCAACACTGACAAAGAAGTATATGGAACTGACCAAACCAGGGTACCCATTAACTACCAACAAGAAAAAACTAAAAGAACAAACAAAAGCATTAGCCACACTTTTTTGCCCATTACTGACAATATTTTCAAAGTCAAATATCTCTATTTCTCAGAGGGCTAAACTATTTACAGTTCGGTAAAGAGCACTTGTGAACAAATTGAAATAAACGCACATCAAAATGGCACAGAAACTGCACAATATCTAGTTGCCATTGTACTAATGAGGGTGGTCAAATACGGTTGATATTGATGTCTAATTCATATGAAAATCATTCTGTCTTGACACTTATGATATTTTAAAGGAATGTCTTATTGTTCTCTTTGTCTTTCTTAAGCAATCAAAAGAATTACACTTGGATTTTGATGATGTCCTGACGAGGCCTTTCTCCTCCAGCTCTGAGTCCGAGGAGTAGAGAGAGAACCCAGCAGTAGAACGTGGCGGCCGCTGGCTCCTAGATGCTGCTGCCACTTGGGAAGTGCTGGCCGACCTGAAAGTAGAGAGCAAGAGAAATCAAGTTATGGAGAGAAGTCTAGAACAGAGATAACGCCCGAATTAGGAGCAGGTGAAACTTTGCTTCAGCTGGAAACGGTTCTGGAAGACACAATCTCTCTCTCTCTCTCTCTCTCTCTCTCTCTCCCTCTCCCTCTCCCTCTCCCTCTCTCTCTCTCTCTCTCTCTCTCTCTCTCTCTCTCTCTTTTTAAAAAACACAATTACAAGGACACACGCATAAACTGAGCTAATAGAGAGATACACAATATTTTATAACATCCCTTCCACAACATAAATCAATCATCTTTGAATACACACTGACAAATGTCAAACACACAGGACCACAGTGGGGGCGTTTTTTCATCATCACAAAGAAAAAAAGAAATAAAACAGGCTTTCTATTTTATGCATGGATATGAAACAAAAGAAAAAACTTCACCTTTTCGATATTCGTCCATTTTCATTCGGTTTGCGGCCACTTGCAGTCAGCTTAGCTTTTACAACCTGGTATTGTATGAACGAGCATCATAAATGCCAATTTTAATAAAACTCAAATATTTATATTTTCAATACATGCTCATTTATTTTCACCGTGGTTTCCATTGTCATGGCACAAAATATGTCGGTACAGGTGCTCTACATCCAAAGAAAGGTACAAAAATATAACAAGATCAAAGTGAAGCTGAGATATTTTTCCACTTAATATTTATAATCTTTCACTAGGATAGCATCTTAATCAAAACACAAAAAAAACATTTTATATATATATGTATATATATATATAATCCTTTTCTGAATTGTGTTTCGTACACTGTCATACTAATACACCATACTGAATATCCCTCTCAGAAAAGACGAGGGAATTAAAAACATGACTAACATGAACATTTTGAATGATTTTCACGGAAAAACAGTTCACAGTTATGTAAAACAAGTCAAAAAAGAATGTATGCCTAATTATCATGGATCACCTTTGACTCTTTTCCATGTGTTACCCCTTTCTTCACCATCATCAGTAGTGTGAGCGCATACTTTCAAGTTCTGAATCTGTTTATAAAGAGATGCATAAACAAAGACTGTTAAACAGGAATCTGAGTTACATTTTAAAAGATTGGTCCAGCGCCAGGAAAAAAATTGGAAATGGTATTCACAATATCAAATTATTGTATTAAATACCATAAAATTAACAATAAATAAAATATAAGGATAGCAGTAGCTTCAAATGATAGCTAGCTGGAAAACTTTGAGAGAAGGGAGTAGGGCAACAGGGAAGCTCAGGATACAGGAGACTAGGGAGGGGAAGGGCTGGGGGGAGGGAGGGGGGGTAACTTCTGTTTATGTTTACTATTTAAGGTACTTCTGCTGTCTTATGATTAATTATACCTAAAAATCTACCATTTCAGAAGAGAGGAAGAAATAAAAAGAAGAGAAATAAGGACAAATATAGGAAGGAAAACTTGAAGAAAAAGGAAAAAAGAAACGGTGATGGAGAAGAAGGAAAAAACCATAAGGTTAGCAGTGTCAGGCTTTTAGTTAGACAGAATTGGTATTCATGATAAATTATTCTATATTGGAAGTTCAAATTGATATATATACATGGAACTACAGTCAAAATTGTCCAAGATGGCCACTCATAGTTGAAAAAAAAGTGGTTGTCTTAAACAGATGAACGTCTTGGACAGTGTCATTATAATTATAATAAACGAAAGGGGGGAAAGCGGGAAGTGTTCATTAGTACAGGTGATCGTCTTGGACAGGTTGCTGTTAAAGCAGGTTTGACTGTATTGCCAAAAATTAATCTACACACTGATACACACTACTGGAAAGAGAAACAACATGATAAGCTAGTATAACATTATATTATATAGAGCAACAGGAAGAGGAAACTGAAATAAAAACAGGAAGAGGTAGCAGTAGGATAGTCACAGCTTTTGAAGCACAGCTTTAGAAGCAAGAAACCACATAAACGTTTTTTTTTAAGTTGTGGGCATGTACTAGAGTCAGGCGCGGTTCGTCCATAGAGCACAGTTGTGCAGTGCCGCCCAAAATTTTAAAATATTCTATTTCGTAAAGCACCCACAAACATAAAATAAAAGAAGCAAGAAACAAGCACTGGCTGAATATAATATCAAAACAAGGTCCTGACTGGCGCCGTAACTGTCCTTTCTGTGTCTATATCGCTGTAAAACATCTACTATGCCATGCCACAGTCCATGCCCTTTAACTAAACACAATAGGATATTCAACTGTGGTAACCTGACCTATAAATCATTCTTTGGGATAACCCAAACGATGACGACACTCGTAGCGAGTTTGGCGGTACATTAATATTATTTAAGCCGGCACATCTCAAATACCGAATCTCCCATCGAATAGTGCCGATACATAGCCCACAGTAGGCAGTCTAAAAATACACACAATAGACTGTACACTAATCAATGCTAAAAGTATGTGAGCCTCGGAGCAATCCAGCGGAGTGCTCAAGTGAATTATGATTGGTTCATTGTCTTGCCGCTATTTTAAGTGACTCTGTGACCGTGAACCTGGGGAGGTGAACGAGAACTTAAGTCACCGTCCTACGGGTTGTACCTTTGAATGGTTTTGTAGTGGAGTGGTGAAAGTTATTACCGCAGTGTCCAGTTCTAATGCAGGATGAACGAATTTGATGTTTAGCTAACAAACAAATTGAGTTCTAGAAATCAAAGCCACAAGTAAAAAGAATTAAAATAAAAGCATTATAAGGTCCTCCTTCACCAACCCAAAGATCCTGAAATTATACACCATCCAATTTACTATGCCCTTGACTATCTTCAGCCTAAGATAGCTTAATTGTGCATGCCCACTTTTAAGCCCCACAAGCTGCCCCTACCTAGAATCATGCATGTGAGTCTAAGGCAGTGCCATATATCTGGTGTGAGGTTGGGAGGAGAGTGCCCTTAAATAAGAATTGTTGTGTAAGTAGTTGCCAGGTGTTAGGTCGTTACAGAACTTGTTATTTGCAACTTTGAGGGTAAACTTCAGCATTGTTCCCGATGCACAGGTTCTATATTTAAACATTATGATTATCTGGATTTGGGTAATGAGGTATGAGGTATGCCTGAGGGTTAGGGTTTTAGGTTAAAACGATAGGAGCGGTAGGCAAGCCTAGGGTAGGCCCTATCCCTACCCTGCCTAACCCGTACCTCCCAAATCCGACAAGGTGTGTGCGTGTGTGTGTGTGTGTTTGTCTGAGATTGAAACCTTTAGGCCTCATTCATCATACACATAGAGAGATATAAAGGCTATATATTGAAGTGATTTCATATGTATACAATTACCATTGGCCTATTCGCCCTAAGTGTTTAATTAAATATCAATCAATTGTAACTTTACTATGCTACAGGGTCAGGGTTAGTAGTGGTAGCATTGCAGGATTTTTGGATTCTAATATAGGTTAGTGTAAATTAGTGTAAAAAATCTTTTGGATCAAAACTGGATCCCAAGAATTTAATTTTTTAAACTAGAGAATATAAATATAATAGATTCTATTACTTCATCACAAGCTACTGTAAAGACTAAAGACAGTCAGGTACTTAGTTAGGTCGTGATGTTGGGTTGGCTTAGACTATCTAACAAAAAACTTTAAAATAATATGCTTATCTTGTAGGCTACTACTCTCGGCTACCACTACTACCACTAACACATGAAGCTGCAGCGAACACCTAGAACATCTCTGTGATTGGCCCCATAACGTATTTCCGCCATCTATTTTGGTCGTCTTTTGGGGTTTCCCCCAAGACATTTGGGTTTCCCTCCCCAGTAACTTTACTGTTCACAAGACCTTGCCATGTTTGTTGGGGTTGGGGGGGGGGGGGGGGGGGGGGGGGGGTTTTTTTTATAAAACAATTTCAGCAAAATTCTAATTAACCTTCTCCTCAAATGACAAAGTTGTACACACATGCCACATGCGCGTGCGCGCACACACACATACAACACACACACACGTGCACGCGCACATACACACACACACACACACAAGCGCGCGCATACACACACACACACACAATCCAAGCAGTCAGCGATGAACCCTAGATGTAGTGACGTTGCCCATCGCGCGCTATGCGGCAAAGCAGGCCCGCCTCAGTGTAATCTAGTCAACTGTCGAGGGAAGCCCTGGAAGACGGCAAAAATAGAAGGCGGAACTACATCATCTATATTTGAGCCACCAATCACAGAGGTGTGCTAGGTGCTCGCTCTTTTTATGTTCTATTCTACTAACCCTGACACGACACAAAAAAGGCCTACTGATCATACTTCATACTCATACAGAACGGGCGGCACACATTTAAGGACCCCCGGGCGAGTGTTGAGTCCCTGCGTGCTGTCGGCATCGCTGACCGCTTATGAAGCCACAGCGCCAGAAGAGAGAGAGAGAGCTGAGAGAGAACGGGCGGCAGCACGGTGCACCAACCTTGATAGCCTTGTACACAAGTCAATTTGCACAGCTATAGATCTAGAAACTGATGGTAGAGCACCTTCACATATCTTGCACAACATCCATTTAACAGATCGAAATCACGACCAATAACAAACGCATGATCAAGATTTAGATTTCATTTTGAACGGTGAGATGCTGTGACTTGTTCAAACCGACTTTATTTACAATTTGATCGGGTACAGTGTGCTGGAGACAACGATGTAAGGCAAAAACTTCTACGAGAGAAGAAACGAAATAGGCCTAGGAGTTATAAGACCCGGGAGATTGGTGTACAGTGTACACTACTTTGTAATATAAATTAGTATGAAAACGGTGTTTCTTTTTTTGTATGAGCTTATCTATATAAATATATATCTATCTATCTATATACATATATATATATATATATATATATATATATATATATATATATATATATATATATATATATATATATATATATATATATATATATATATATATACACATGTATATTATTTATGTAGATAGATAGATAGATAGATAGATAGATAGATAGATAGATAAATAGATAGATAGATAGATATCACTTTCAATTGGGGGTTCAGTGGTTGCCGTCATTTAGTTCTTTTAAACTCCAATCCATTTTATCCCCTATCAGCAAGGCCAAGGCCTATCATGCAGGTTGCTCTACGGCGCTCGCAACTGCGAAGGTCATGTAATATGTGTGTGAAAAGCTCTTCTCTAGCCTACCATGAACGTACCTAAGTCTACGCTCAGATCTAAACTGACAATGAGCACATGAAATCAAGCCATCCAATATTGAGGTTCTCACTCGCTTTTTCACTCAAGCCAAGTTTATGTAGAGAGATGTAAGAGGCAGAGATAGTTTTCAAGAGCCTTCAGGCGCGGTTCGTCCATAGAGCATGATCGTGCAGTGCCGCCCACAATTGTTTAATGTTCTATAACGTGAAACACCCACAATAATAAAATAAAAGAAGCCAGAAACAAACACTAGCCAAATATTGTATCAAAACAAGGTCCTCACTAGCGCCATAACTGTCATTTTTGTGTCTATAGCGCCGTAAAACATCTACTATGCCATGCGAAAGTCCACGCGCTTTATTTAAACATAATAGGATATTCAACAGTGTAACCTGACCTATAGATCGCTCTTGGGGATAACCCAAGCGATGACGACACTCATAGCGAGTTTGGCGGTACATTAATATTAATAAGACGGCACATCTCAAATGTGCTCCTGCCGAACAGTGCCGGAACATAGTCCACAGTAGGAGGTCTAAAAATAAACGCGATTGACCGTACGCTATTCTTTGCCAATATTATGTGAGCCCCGGAGCAATCCAGCGGAGTGCTCAAATGAATTGTGATTGGTTCATTGTCTGTCTTGCCAATTTTTAAAGTGACTCTGTGACGTGAACCTTGGGGAGGTGATCGTGACTGTCCTATGAGTTGTGCCTTTGAATGGTTTTGTAGTGGAGTAGTGAAAGTTATTACTTGAGTGTTCAGTTCCAATACAGGGTGAATGAAATTGATGTTTAGCTAACAAACAAATTTGGTACCAGAAATCAAAGCGACAAGTAAAAAGAATGAAAATAAAAGCACGGAGTCCTCCCTCACCAACCCAAAGATCTTAAAAATATACACCGTCTCATTTACTATGCCCTTGACTATCTTCAGCTTGCGATAGCTTAATTGTGCACGTCCACTTTTTAGCCCCACGAGCCGCCCCTGACAGGCGTGGTTCGTCCATAGAGCACGGTCGTGCAGTGCCGCCCAAAGTTTTTTTTTTATTGAGATGTTTCTATTTTTCAGGATTTGGGCTTATATTTAGATTATATTGAAACTTTCTTTAGTCTTTAAAATTTTACGCTTTATTTCTTTGGAACATTCTACATATCTAACAAGTTAAACGTATTTGATCGTTTCACCTTTGCTAGAGAGAGAGAGAGAGAGAGAGAGA
>NW_004797992.1:235077-257303 GCF_000002075.1 Aplysia californica | reverse complement strand
GGGAGGTGCCGAGGTCCCAAACTGAATATTGTCAGTTTTAATCGGATATAATAAAATCATCGTTTTCAGCTCAACACCAGTCCCTTTGAACAGATGAGGCAAGTCAACAGATATGTTTATCCACTTGTTTTGATCAGCAAGTTCGGTCTTTGGCCTATGTGTTGAAATGTTTGACTCATGGGCATATTCACGTGGAACCGTTAAACCCTTTCCTGTCTCTAGATATAATAGACACTGACCTGTGCCAGACAGTAGGTTCCTGAATGTAACATAGCCTACATGTCCCACAGCCCTATCCATTAAAGCCTCATTTTCTGCAACTTCATAATTCCAGCAGTCAAGATAACAGCAATACATTTTTTAAAATTTTGAAGCACGTCAATTTTTACAAATTTGACCGATATAAAAAGATACATAATTGATTTTTAGTTTTAGTATGAGTTTTACGGCACTGAAACACTACAACAAGGTCATAAGTGCCTAGGATAAGAAGTGTTACAGAGAGTAACAAACACAAAAAAAAGGAGGAGAGCAATAAGGATGACAGATGTTTGATAGAAAAGAAGGAGCACACCACACCAGAGCCACCCGCCAACCACCCACTCATAAAAGAACCTGAAGTCAAATGTCAAAGTGGTACACAGAAATAAATTATAGACAAGCCAAGGGGGGCTGTGGGGAGCCATGTGAACCATCAAACGGAGGGGACACATGATTGATTGATTGTAAACATGTATATGTACTTGGTTTATGCCCAATTGACACAATTTAGAGCTTTTGGAGGTGGGCAGCTTCAGCCCACTCTTTCAGTGCCAGCAGCCTGGACTGAGCAGGATACTGTATCCCAATACACAGGCAGACAGACTTAATAATTTCAAATAGTTAGACCATTCAGGAATCAAATTCACATCTTCAACATGCAACAGCTAAAACTCTAATGATTATGTCACAGACACAAGGGATGCAGGGCTAAAAATAAATATTATAACCTTTAACCCATTGACATAAACACACCTCAAATAAATAAACATCGTCACACTAATAAACAGATGGCCTAACTTATATATAACATACAACAAGTCAGGCCATTTATTTATGAGCATGGCAATATGCGCTAAAAATAAACAGAAACAAAAATTCAGCAAATATTTTGTTTAACACAAGAGATTTTATTGACATTCGAGTAGATATATATTAAGTGGGACAAAGGCTTGTAGAACCCATAGTAAATACCTTTCAAAGCACCCAGCACAAAGCAATCAACGAGCTGTCTTTACAAAGAGAGTTCAAGCAACAGCAGAAACGGAGGATTAAATATACCCCTCCTAATTTCAGACCGCTGTGGTGTGGCAGCCATTTTGTAACTTGACCATCAAAGATTACTTAAAAAGTGCCAGGGCCGAGAACTAATTGAAAATAAAAGATTACTAACTACTTGAACAAAAATCATACATTATAATAACCAACAAATTTGAAAGACAAGCCAATATGAAACTGGAACAGAAACAGAACCCTTTTGAAGACAGATGATATCCATTGGTATCAAATATTTCTGAAGACTCAGATTCCATTTCTTTAGCTTAACTGCCCTAAAATTGTAAACAAACGCAATAAATATTTACATACTTGCATTAAGCTTAGGTGCACAATGCAAACACACCTACACACCTACGGTTTTGAGTTCAACAACAGAGTTCCTACCTAGAGTGGTAAAGTGACCTTCTACAACAATATCCAGCTTACAAAACTGCATATCACCAAAGTGTGCAATCAAATGTGTGCGTTCAGTATACTATTACAGCACCAAAATATTTCCTGTATCTGGAATATATTAATATAAAGTTTATCTTGGCCAACCTCACAGGGACCTGAAAACCCAAAATATAAAGAAATATACTATCACAAACCTGGTTCATCACACTTGAGTATTCCATACAAATAGATTGTGGTATTTGTAAACAAAGAGAGAAAAAGAAATTTCCGATTTCCTCCTCATCAACGGTTAATATAATACAGTATAATTCTTCTTGACTATTGTAGTAACCATTGGGGACAAAAACACATACATGTTTCATTTCAAGTATCCGAGGCAAGAAAAAGTACAGTGGTTTGGGAATAACAGAAGGTACAAAAGTATAACAAAAAGCAAGTGTAAGCGGAAGAGAACAATGAAAATAAAAGAGGAGTGGAAGCTCAAGTGGTTTGGCCATTTCACATGATCCGAGTGACTCGAAAGACTTGAAGAAACATGCACCCAAAGAAAGCACTAGAAGACCTGGCCAACAGAAGGGAAACTGGCTTCAAGGTTTCAAAAGCTGAACTGGGAAATCACTTACATCTTAAAAGCAGCAATATATGACAACAATAGCACTAGTCTGACACGGCAGCAGAGAGCAAAGGCAAAGCGTGGTCTCCTCTTACTCTCGCACCACACCCTAAAAACTCAAAAGTCAAGGGATGGGTAAGGGTGAGGGTTAAAAAAAAAAGTGAGCAAAGCACATCAAATAAATCTGGATATACGTTACTACAACTACCAAAAAGAGAGGTTAGTAGTGCTCTGAGAGTACAATATAGTTACAATTCAATAACTTCAAACCAGACAACAGGCATGAGTATTCTATACCAGACCAGCTTTCACCAGATGAGGTAATGTCACGAACCAACATTGCAAAATCTTTCGTACCATAATCACAAAAAATCTCAACAGTCAATTTTTTGCAACATTAAATGCTTCTCCCCTCGACACCGCAAGGTAACAATTAACAGAGGCTGGATAAAGTAAAAAGTAATAGTAAATAAATACAATAGTAGCCAAAGAACTCTGATACAAAGGAATTAAATAATATTTTTTTCAACAACCCTATGAATAACAATACTAAAGGCCAATTTGAAAAAAAAAAATGAGAGCTACTGTATTTGTGAAGCAATATTATTTATTACATTTCAAAATGTAAGTGTCCCAGAGTTTTCCTGTCAATGTATGTGTGAGGTTAGGACATCAGGCCTATGGTAGTCAAAACTGCTTCTGACACAAACTGTTCTACACTGCATTTTAGGCATGCCATAAAGTCCATCATTACAGTCACCTCAGTTGCCTTTTGTTTGTTTTAGTAGAGGTTTTATGGCACTCGCAAACTGCATACGGTCATATGAGCACCAAGGGGTGGATGTTAACAGAGAAGTCCTTACAGGGAATCACACTTACTCTGCTCACCTCTCTAGCTTCAACAGCACAAAGTCTGCTTCGACTATCAAGGCACCCAGGAAATAGTGGATCACAAGAGTGTGACAAACATATAAAAGAAGTAGAGGAAAATGATGATAGTAAGGATTAGGAAAGAAAAAGCAGCAGTTCCCTGTTGTAATTCAGGCACAGTTATAAGCATGACATTGCTGGATCAGCTCATTTACAATTCTACATGGCATTAGAACAAGAAATGTCCCCCCTTTAGGAATGGCCTAAAGACACTTCAGTCAGTGGCGCCGCCTCGGGGGTGACAGTCACCTCAGGGTCTATTCTGGTCATACAACTTCTTAAAAGTTTAGCAAGAATACACCATTGCTAAAGACTTTATTCTGTTAACAATGATCAAGATGACATATACACAAGCCACACTCCAATAAGTTACAACAACCAAAGACACTACGTCAAGAACGAACCAACACTCACGTCTATTTCAGAAGAGGAAACTGAATGACTATATTTCAAAATATGACTAGGCACTGATTGTGATTCAAACAGAGTTAACAAAACAAGCAATACTTAATCCTCTGGATTGATTAGCTCATGGGGTTGAATTGAGAACTGCAAAAAAAAAATTCTACACAACAGCCAATTTTGCCTCTCATTAACAGTGTCTTTAAAAATATTAACTAGAGGCCCTGCTGAGATTTTACCAATCATGACAAGCCTGAAAACTCTTGATGCAAATGGAAATTTTAACTAGCTTTCTTTTGCTCTTAAATCCTGCTGCTGAGCGGGGATATGCGCTATACAAATGCTATCTATTATTATTATTATTATTAGATTTACCAAAAGGTCTCTCCCTTGTCAAAGCATAGAGCATCTCTTTCAGATATATGTACAGAATGAAAATCGCATTTCTATAAAATCAAGAATTAAAAAAATTGCGACATACAGTACAAGCAGGGTTGCCAGTTTGGCCTTTTTAAGGCTAAAAAGTTAAAATTTGGTCTTTTTACAATGGGTTTGGCCTGAAATTTCTTGTTTGGCTTTTTAGCCTTTTTGGGCCTTTTTTGAAAGAATGGGAACAACAATTTCCATGGGTTCGTTAGAGCACAGGATCAGGTGAAAAAGCATTCTACAAATACTGCTTCACAGAATTAGTTCCAAAGATTAGTGCATTAACAAGTCACGAAGCAATCGAGAGGCACAAGCAGAAAGCACCCATAAGAAATAAAGAATCGCTGGCAAATTCTTTTCTGACAAAAACACCTCGTGAAAAATCAGTTCCGGAGACGCAAAAGTGGACAGAGCTTCAGTATGCTGTCTTTGTTGCATGCCATACAGCCCTCAGTACGATGGATCATTTGTGACATACTTCAGATCAATGGAGTGGGTGGCATGATAGGCAATGTTTTATGCGCAAACACAGAACCAAGTGCACTGCAATGATCAAAAAGGCAGTGGCTGCTTCGATGAAAGAAGAGCTTCAACGTGCTGTGCCAGGGAAAAAATTTGTCATTGTTGTTGACGAATCAACAGATGTGTCAACACAGAAGATGATGTGTATCACAGTGTCATTTGTCGAAGACTGTGGTGTGAGGAGTTCCTTTCTGGGCTTGGTGCCTGTGGTGGAAACAAACGCTGAAACTTTGTTCCAGACGATTGATCAAGAGTTAAAACTGTATGGCATGGAACTTAAGAACTATTGGTTTTGCAAGAGATGGGGCATCGGTCATGGTTGGAAAGACAAACAGCGTATGGAAACGTATCCCAACAAAGTCACCTCACTGCATCCAAAAGAGATGTATATGTCATTCCCTCGCCCTGTGTGCTCAACATGCCTTCAGCAAACTTCCTGCAAACTTAGATCTAGGAATTTTGCTGAAAGAAATTTCTAAGTGGTTTTCAAGCAGTACCCTTCCGAGACATGGATTTCTTCAGTTATTTCAAGTCATGAACACTGACTGTGACAATGATGGCACCCAGTCGTATCCCACACCATTCCAGAGAGCTGCAGCTACACGGTGATTAGAGCGTGGAAAAGTGATGTACAACATACTCGTCCATTGGGACACCCTTGTAGCCTACTTCACTGTTGCTGAGTTGAATGCTCAGCTTGATTCGAAGTACAAAGCTAGACTTTTGAAAGAGATGCTCCAAGACCCCATGAACAATCTTCAGTTTCATTTTTCTGTTCCCGTCGTTCAGGAGTTTGAAAGGGTAAACAGTCTTTTCCAGGCATCCAGAGCTGATCAAAACGACTTATCAAAAGAACTGCATCTTCTTTAAGGAAGTCTAAAAGCAAGACTGTTAAATGCTGACGGTACAAAGAAAGACACAAATGACTGAGACCTTGGATTCAAATTTCAATCCGAGTGTGACGATTTCCTAGCTGGTGTAGCCAAAGACTGCAAGCAAGCACAGCGGGAATGCATACATAACATGAAAAATGTTGCCAAGCAATGCTCGAAGAGGCCTTAGATCAAATCGAGATGCGTCTACCCCCAGCCATGGAGATGTTTGGGGGCCTCAGTAACCTCAGCCCACAGCAAATCCTCACACAGATGAACAGGCCACCATTCAAGAATTTGCCTTTTAGACACATAATGGGAACACAAATCGCTGAGATTGAGGAGCAGTACAAAAGACACGTAGGACTATTTACTAACTAGCCTTGACTGTATACAATTCTTTGATCCACAGTGTACTTAGAAATAGTATTACAGCTTTTTGTATTTTTTTGAGTAAGATTTTGAAAATGCTTACAACTAATTTTGGGAAAAGGCGTGGTTAGGTCTACCAGTAGCCTACATGTACATGTATTCATTTTCCCCTTCAAAATGATGATGATGAGGCAGGAAAAGCTGGGTAAAAGTTTGGCCTTTTTTTACGGCTTTTTCCCAATTGGTTTGGCCTTAATTGGCCTTTTTTTGCAACAGATTTGGCTTTACTTTCAGAGGGATCTGGCAACCCTGCGTACAAAAACTGAAAACAGCATGAAAACATCACAATGATAATCACAGTGGTCAGTCCTCAAACTGATAATATACTTCAACTTTAAATGATTCAAAACAAAGTGGGCCTAATCTCGAGGACAGAGACGAATATACAGTAGTCTCCGCCTAAACACAAGCAATACAAAAGCACACTCCGCTCAAACGCACGCATTCGTCATCTGATGGGTTTTTTACTATATAATTTGGACGTACAAACGCACGGTAACTCCCTCTAAACGCACGCTCCGATCCACGAAACATGCCAACAGATAAAGCTTGACTGAAATGTTTTTTGATTAGTCACTGAAATGCATCTTTGAGAGAAGGTTTCTGACTGGTGTTAGGGTGACTGCATGTAATGTATAGTTAGACTTTGGCCTATGATGCGCAACAAGTGTGAATGCTGTAAAACACTAGATAGGCCTCTTAGGATTATAGATTAGCCAAGTAAGCCTAATCAGCTGTGCTCGAAGAACTTATAACATACTTTTTCAACGAATCACAAGAGAAATGTTTCTCTGAACGTAGAGCTATGATTCTGACGTCATCAATGAATTTACAGTCAGGGGTGGTCTCTTGGAAAGCCACGTGGTTGGGCCGTGGTCTCTGCGACTATCTCCAACAGTTTCCTCTTAGGCTAACAGTTCCCGACGTTTTATTGCGCATTCATTACATTGAGTCTGTCTTTCTCTTCCCCCCCCCCATTCAACGCCTTTGTATTCTTTACCCCAGTCGGGGAATCCTTCACAAAACAGTCACGTGTCGTTACATTATCGGCCAAGACCCCCACCCCCAAGGGAGGTCACTAGAGTAATAAGGAATTGAGATGACTGCGTCCCTTCCTCCCTTTGCAAAGGTTCATGTAAATGCACGCTCCGTATAAACACACGCTAAGGAGCCTTCCCGAACACCGTGCGTTTAGGCGGAGACTACTGTACCTACCGCCAGAAGCAAACTTCAACTAAGTTAAAAATCTGACAATAAAGGACCTTCTTATTAGAGCAAGTACTTAGGACACTGCCAAAGAAACAATGTTACAAAATCAGCTGAAAAAAAAGTCTTTTCTACGTGTGCCCAAAAGAATTAGAATGCAGAATATGTATCTCACAAAGGAGAGTTGTAGTTGTAACTATAAGAACAGCTAAAATTCTGTTTAGATAGACATAAGCATCACATACAAAAATAATAAATTTAAAAAATGAACAGCAGTCTAAAAGCAGCTTCCTGGCACTACAATCCTAAACAAGCATTCTAAGAATAAACAACCTTCTCATGTGGTAGTTTATGGACAGAAGCTGCCACAATCAAAAAAAGAAAAATACTGTCAGACAGCTGTTATATAATATTTTAAAAACTACCTGTCCCTAGCTCAATTTGATTTTAGAAAGTGACCTTTTTAGCCAAGCCAGCAGCACAACATGTCAACAAGAGATCAAATACTACAGCTAGAGCATCAGCAATAAGGAAACACAGATAAGAGCATGCTGTCCCACAAAAAAAGGACAGTAGACAATGAATCACTAGAAAATAATGCTTGAAAGAGCTGCCGGTTTCCGTAAGGCATACGTGGTCCAACTTGAAACAGAGTAAGATATAAATGAACAGACCACATCTAAGTATCTCAATTAAACACCTAAAAAAGAAATAGGTGAAAGAAAACAGTTTCAGCATGTCAAAGTTTGCTGAAAGTATTTGAACAAAAGGGAATTACGTTCTGAAATATTTCTCATATTTTTTTATATAGTAGAGGTTTTATGGAACTTGCAACTGCATAAGGTCATATGAGCGCCAAGGGGTGGATGTCAACAGAAAAGTCTTTACAGGGAATCAGGCTTACTCTGCTCACCTCTCTAGCTTCAACAGCACAAAATCTATTACGACTTTCAAGGCACCCTGGAAATAGCGGGTCACAAGAATGTGACAAACCTACAAAAGAAGTAGAGGAAAAATGACAATAGTAAGGATTAGGAAAGAAAAAGCAGCAGTTCCCTGTTGTAGATCAGGCACAGTTATGAGCGTGACATTGATGAATCAGCCCATTTACAATTCTACTGTGCATTAGAACGAGAAATGTCCTCCCTTTGGGAATGGCCTAAACACACTTCAGTCAGTGGCACCGCCCCGGGGGATTAAACATTTTTCATTTGACACATACTGATCTTCAACATGTCTCTGTCTATCAGAGAAGAAAGGAGAAAAAAAAACAGTGCTGCAAACCATATAGAAAATACAGCTTCTACAGTCGTCGTTAGTAAAATCATTCTTCCATTTAAACCTTGTGCTACTACTCCCTATCCAAATTTTTTTCTAAATTCTTTATAAAATATCTCATAAATAATTCATGATTAATTGTGAAATAGATTGTCATAAACAAAATAAATAACTTGACTATTACCGAGTCTTTAGCAACAGAAGTGTCTAGATAACTATCACTATATGAAATGAGTTGTCTTTCCTTATCTTGAGCACTCTGCAGTTCAACACAATTCAACCTCAACACCAGCAGCAATCCCCAACACACCAACATTAACTCATACAAATGTACACACGCATCTATATTCACTCATAGGTAGATACAGACACACAAGCAAAGTCAAGCACTTACAGAAACCTATATTCATGGACCAAAACTATGCCTTGGATAGGTATGATCAGCCATACTACATTCTGCTTCTCATTACCACTCTACGCCATTCTCAACATCCATCTTTATGAAAGTACAAAAATCCAATAAACTGCATCCATACAAAATAATGCTTTGTGACGTTAACAAATCACAATAACAAATACTAGGCTCAGAGTGAAAGAAAATTATCATCAAGTACCTTGATCAATAACTTCTGAAACATGGCCAGAATTCCAAAAAAGAAAACCTAAAAATTAAGTATTTTGTAATGGACATTGAGTATGTAAAGAAAAAAAACCTTCTCCCACCAATGGAAGCTTACTAAACACATCTCTCTGATATGCCCACTTCTCTGAATAAGACATGAAATACCTTGTTGAAGTCAAAGTAGTCAATAAATGCTTTTGGTTTAATACTAGCACTTAAGTTGGAACCTACCATTCAAATCACAGTGGGTGGGAGGAAAAAAAAATGGTATAGGTTTTAACGCCGCTCTAAACACTTTTAGGTTATAAGAGGCGGAGTGACTGGGTCTAGAGCGCTATGAAAATAGATCAAAGCTACCCAGAAAAAAAACGGGCTCAATAATCATAGCTACCCAATAAAAAATAATTTTTTATCACACGCTTGATAACAAGTATGTCTTTAATAAAGAGTTTTTCTTTCTCTAAATCATTAATTAAATCATCTGCTTTGTCTGCAATATGAAACTCAATATGAGAGACTGAAAGAGGACAATTCACACAAAAAATATATGTTATATACAACTGGTTTTTAAAAAGCTAGTTTATCAGACAACAGTGTAAACAACAATTTACGAACTTTTTAACAGTACTCTTTAACAAAGAATATTAACAAACACAAGAACAAGATCCAAATCATGCCAAATGTCTATCTTTCTATCTTGAAGAGTCCAACAGGTGTGTATGTAAAAAGGTACAAAGCAGCAACACATGCAGTGTGGTTTGAGAGTGCAAAGCTGTGGAGGCTGAAAACTTTATGCATAACCTGAGCAAGGTGAAAACGGAGATGGGTAAAAAAAATGGAGAGAAAAAACCCACATAATTTAAGACAGATTCAAACACAAAGTTTTAAAAAAGAATAATCATGGAAAAGACAATAAATGTATGTAAACTGTTAACATTTATGCCCAATATGGGCACATTCATAGTAAGTATTTGGGAGTCACTAAATTCAAATGGAAAGGACCTCAACAACCAAATTTTCTGAGCATCCAAAGTCCACATTTCATTGCTCTTTGAAATGATATAGTCTGAGGGACAGGATTTGAATTTTGAGCAAGTAGGATGATGAGATCGTCCAGTGTGAATACAAACAAGAATTTACTAAAATATTTGCACTTGACATTGGCGAAAAACACTGGAAATATTAATTAATGAGACAAAAAAACAAAACCCTCCAAATTTTAAAAACATAAAGGCCCATAAACTACTGAACAAGTTTGTTTTTCAAATCCTAAATGCCCACATGATCTCATGCTTTATAAATATAAAATAAGAAAATGTTTTTCTTTCAAATATTGCATGGACCGACATTATTAAGTAATAACAGTTAGCTCAAGGGGCACACACTTAGCATTTTTTATTCTCCTGTTATGATTTCTTCAAAATGTTTACTGTTTACAAATGATATTTTCAACCTCTGAAATAAAAGTGAAAGGCAATAAAAGGTTATTAGTTGAAATTCTTGTACATTTCATACACATTGTATTAAAGAATAGGATGGTGAGTTGGACTTAACCATTCATCCAACAAACACTTCACAACATAATTGTATAAAATATACAGCAAGTACTCATGCTCAGGAGTTATGATATTCTGTCAACACTTGAAGCTGAAGGCTCGGGATAACCAAATCAGTCCCTTTAAAAGAAAAAAAATTATGATTTCTTCATGACTATGACAAATCTAAAGAAGAAAACCCAGAACGGCAATCAGAGAGGTAAGTCAAAGCTTTTCATGCTAATTCTTACAACAAGTCAACAAATCAAAATTCGTGTGTATCAGCTCAAACAAGATGGTCTTGGTTTTGAGCGGATTTCCTGACTGCCATCTCCCACGCTGACACTTCCACACATATTTACTTGTACTTTGCCAGGAAGTCGACATGGAAGTCTTTGAACTTCATTAGGACAGCTTTCAGCTCATCCATCTAAAACACAAAAAAGAAAACAGGATTTTGGAATACAGAAACAAAAATAGCAAAAGAGAAAAAAATTCTGGACTTCGGAAGGAAAAACCAAAAAAAAAAAAGAATTTTGGAATATGGAAAGAAAAACCAAAAAGAAAAAGAATTCTGGAATACGAAGAGAAGAACTAAAATCAGCCCTTGCACATTTACGTTATTGTCATAAAGGAATCTTATCTAATTCTATCAATAGCATGTAGTCTCTTTTCATATGACCTTAGAAAATCTTTGGCCTTCAAAGAAAGTCTTGTAGAAGAAATCTGAAAACAGAATTTTTTTCAAAACAACATTTTTATAGCTCTGGCTCTAATTCTTCTATACCAAGTTTTAGCCACAAGCACAGCATGGATTCGTATTTGGGAATTTACAATGCTCATATCAGTACCAAATTTACAGCGAAGCTTGCAAGCCATAGGTGAATTAAGGTCTGGTCCAGCAAACAAGCATGTGCTCTCACAAAACATAAGCACCAATATTACTTTAAAATGGCAGAAGAGTTCACTTTTTTACTTATATTTGCAAGTTTTTAAAAATTAAATTATGGGGAATACAGAAATTAAAAAGTGAGGAAAGTAACACAATCGAAGACCGGGGACTGCGACGTTATTAAAACATAGGCATAAGACTGCCAACGAGCTAAGCTGAAAATCAGTGCTGACAGCAGGAAAGCACACCCCCTGGCAATGACGGGATTAAAACATCAGTCCCAAACTTTACTTACTTGTGGTAGGATGGTTGTGCGGAAATGGAAAGTTCCGGGCACTTGTCTAAAGCCAGAGCCTGGCACTGTGCAGATACCCGTCTCCTCCAGCAGGGCAAAGCAGTAGAAGCTGTCGGGAGTTTGTCCCGCAGCCTTCGCTGCCTCAATGGCTTTCTCTGGCATTTGCACACAGGGGAAGGCGTACATTGCTCCCATGACCTGTCAAAGAAGAAATATGCTATGAATAACAGATGTCAAATTGAACATAGAGAGGGTGTGGGTAGTTTGCTGACCTTCTGTAAACACAGCATGTAAGATTAAGAAGCTGATGAACAAAGTCACTGAATTCAAAGAAAATGTAACATAAGTGTTACCAAAAAAAAACAAGCTGAAGTAAAAAATAAAAAAAACATTCCCAAAATAATTGTCTACCTAATCAGTAGCACATTCGGTTTGACACATAGATAAAATGTTCTGGATGTTCATTATTTGTTATTACCAAAGATGAACATTATTTTACTAATAGCCCTAAAACTACCGACAGAAAAAGCAGTGTCCCTGAAAGAGTGAATATCTTTTCGGAATGACATCATGTTCAAAATTGCAGTAGGCATTTGAAATACAGTCAAACCTGTATAAAACGGCCACCCATTGTCAAGGAAAAAGGTGGCCGCATAACACAGGTGGCCGTCTTAGGCAGATCAACATGAAGAAAGCAAATCATTCTCTTTAGAAGTCCACGCCGGGGCTGATCTCAGGCTATAGACTGCCGTACAGCTAATTAAAAAGGGTTTTTGTTTTCTTTTGAAAAGGCAGGTGGGTGGTGCAAGAAGGGTTTTATGTGTCGTTATTTTGTTTTTTGGTTAGCTTTCTTTTCGTTGCTGATTTTGTGCTAGGGTAAAATAAACAAAAAATTATGTAAGTAAGACGATGAAGACCAAGTGGCATGGTAAAACAAACACTAGGGTTTCAATCACTTGGAGAACGAGCGAAGACTCTGTCGCAAGTTCACGTCAGCATCCATTGTTACTTTGTTACTGATTAGGTAAACAAAACAATGACCGGTCACCTCACATATGATTTGTGCACGAGTTGTGGGCGGGCTAGGTTATGACGGATCACACGCTTCCCTCACCAAGAGTTAAAAATTCATTATTAGGCTTACCCATTGGTCAACTTGGATACACATTCATTGGCGGGACTAACAATAACGTCAGGTGAATGGATTATGACAGCCCGTCCACAGCGTCAGAGGCTGATTAAAAATTATGTCAAAGTCAAAGCATCGGGCAATGAGTGACCATAACTGGTCATATAAGGCTGGTGAATTTGACCGTGGGTTGATAAAATAAGGTGGCCGCCGCCACATTGGACAGGTGACCGTTTTACACACTTAAATTATATCGAAAAAATGCCAGGGGGGAAATGGAAAGTGGCCGTTTGTACAGGTGGCCGTATTATACAGGTGGCCCTCATATGTTAGTTTTCAATGTTGAGCAAATTGACAGCTCAGTGAAGTTTTCAGTTTCAGCGTGACAAGAAGAAAGATCATTATTTCGTCACTCTTATATACGACAAATTCGACAAGATTATTCTCCAAAAACCAACCTTACCTGATTACAGGAGATTCCTTCGAGTGAGTTGAAGAGTTGTGATACAAATTCTGCTTTTTCTTTGAGCTGGGCAAGGACTGTTTCTTTCTCTTTCTTGAACAGTTCATATGATGGTTCACCTGCATAAGAAAGACAAACTAAAATTAGTATTTTTCTCTTAATTTAAAAAAAAATTAAAACTGTATCTATAGACCTAATTGAGAGACTAACAGATCTTGTTATGTGTTCATTACCTCCACAAAAACGAGTCTGGAAAAATAATGTCCCACAAAATTAACATTCAGAAGAATTAACATTAAAACTAATACAAAGTTTCACCATAATGCTCAAAACCCTTCTCAGCCAGAATTGGTCTCATTGGCCGTAGCAGAAGCCACAAGTCCTCATAACCTTCTGTTCTTTTACTTCGCCACTACACTGAAGACATACCAGTCATCACCAGACATAAACGTACAAACTATTATTATTACTTTCGTCATCCTTTACCACCCCCTGCAATCACCAACCTAGTTTAGGCGGATTCACAACGCAATCGATGACAGCCTGGCCAGACACTGGTGGACACAACTTGACCGTGATGCTTTTCTGATACTGAGCATACACATCGGGCAGCAGGTTGATGACCTGAAAGGGAGGACAGCAAAGTCAGAGATTATCACAACATTATGACCACAATCTAAGATCGCATGAGATATAAGACACAATTAAGTACACACCTGATGTGTTTTTAGTTTCAATTAGAGTTTTTCGTCACTTGCAACACAATATGGTCACATAAGTGCCAAAGATTAGGGATGTTACAAACACAAAAAACGAGGCGAGGTGGAATCACGATGATAGATATTTGACACGAAAGAAGGAGCAAACCCCACAAGAGCATCTTCCAACCACCCTCTGATATGTGTAAAAATATCCCACTCATTCATACCAACAGAGAAAGAATGATCAAAGCAGAAGCTGCTGCTTTCAACATCATCATATCATCAATCTGCTGAGCCTTTCTTGTACATGATGTAGAAATGTTATTCAGTACACATGCACAAAAATTACTCGAGAAGGTCAAACGCATACTGATGAGTTTGTGCTTATATTTCTGTTCACATACATATCTGCGTCAGGGTGTTTGTGTGTGCAGGTGGGTGGGTGTGTGAGAGCAAGTGTTCATGTGTGCATATGTGACGTGCACTTCTTTTCTGGTCTAAGATATTTATGATCATTTAAGTTCATTTGAAACAGTTTTTATTGTTTTTTATAAATGTCTTCCTACACAAGTGTGACCTAAAGAAATGCAATGTGCTTAATTACATTGTCTCTGTGTATTTTGCAAGGCCAGGGAACATTACATAATTATAATATAGGCAATAAGATATATACCTCAACCACGTTCGCTCAAACAAAATTAGAGTCTTACCACAGTCATACTAACTTACATTAACAAACACACATGTACAACCACAACATTCAAAATTGTCAGAACCATTTGACAAAAAATGCTACAAAAAGCACTGCAAAAAGATAAAACAAATATGATTGTCCTTCAAAAGTCCATCAGGTAAAGACCTACCCATTCAGCATGCCACCAAAATCATTCATCAGATTATGATAAACTATTACAATATTATCATTATTAGAAGAGGGCTTTCGACAAAGTTGGAAATCCACAAACTATAAAGAATAAAACCAATATTTACTTACCTCTGCATAGCCCCCTCTGTATCCGCACTCTCCCATAAATCCTTTGGAGGCGGACATAAAGGAGGCCAGTTCCATCTGGTTGTATGGGGAGCCCAGCTCCATCAGCACTTGCTTGAAGGAGAAAAACTTTGAGCCTGCGGCGTAGACATTGTGCTGGTAGACCTCATCAGCCATGAGGAAAAGCTTCTCCCTCTTGGCAAACTTGATCACCTCCTGGATGTTCTCCTTGGTCAGAACTTGCCCAGTGGGGTTGCCAGGGTTGATCACGACAATGGCCCGAGGTAGGCAGTTTGGCCTCGCCTCTGATATAGCCCTCTCAAGTTCACTCACATCCAATGACCAGCCGGTAGCTTCATTCAGGTAATACGGGATCGGATATGCACCAAACTCTGCGATGGTAGCGGAGTAGAGAGGATACTGAGGGATAGGGATCATGATTCCAGCCCTCTCCTTGCCGCTTTTCGCCGTTAGAAGGAGGCTCATTACGGACTTGATGCCATCACTAGCACCCGTACACATCACAATATTTTTGGGGTCTGAGGGATACCCATCTCTCTCCTCGATGTACGCAGCAATATCCTTCCTGATGGCTAACAAGCCCGCACTCTCAGAGTAAGATCCCAAACTTCCTCCTTTGCACCCGTCGAGAATCTTTCTCGCTCGTGCTTTAACATCCTCTGGAAATCCATCGCTGTTCAACAGGTCTGGATAGGTGCATAGTGCCAGCACTTGCCTGATGAACGTGACAGGTTTCTGGCCAGTGGCGTGGCAGTCTCCGATGTTGGCTTTGACCACTCTGGTGAAAGGCTTCTTCGCTCCAGCTTTGAGTTCATTCTCAATCTCTGTAGCTCTGACGACAATAGGACCTCTAACTGCGTACTGCAGTTCAATCACATTTGGATTCATTGAGTTCAGGGTCAATACATGATCGTCCGCGGATCCCATGACGCTGCTTTGACGTAGTTATCTTCTGAGGAAAGCAAGTTTTGAATACACGTGTGAGTATCAAAAGAGGTAGTAATAAACTAAAGCTTCGATCCGACAGTCCCATTCAACAACAAACACAAAGGGTGATAAACCCCTTCCCTGATTCACTCAAAACCACTTCAACCCTCATAATATTCACTGACTGCCAGTCATGTAATGAGCTAGTCTTGAGCCTATAAAGCTATTTCAGCACGATCAAATGAACTACCATTCTCAAAATCACATTGATTTCCCTGGGTAATTATATGGTAATAGCAAAATAATTTTTTTAATCCTCCAGCTAAGTATCATGGTTCCTATTATTATTGGTTATTAAACAAGCATTTTAGTGGCAATGTCACAAATCCACCAACGAAAAAACTAGACTTAGTTTATTTTATAACTTTCTATAAATATCAAGCTGAATAAATCTGCATCCAATAATAATTGTGGGACCTCATTGCACACATACAACCTGTGGTCAGCTTCGCACCATTCAGTAAATGAGTGTCAGAAACCAAACCATGCATTTTCTCTCTGATTGTGTAAGCAAACAGCTGTTCCGCAGGGCACGCAAATAAAATAAACACAAACAATTCTCTACCTTACTTTCTTTACTTTTTTTTTCCGACTCTTCAAGATTTCCCTTTCTGTTCATCCCCTTTCTGTGCAATACAAACTGTCTCAAAATGAAAGCTACATCTTCAAATCACCATACCCATAAACACAAAAGTGTCATCACACTCAAACGGTGACCTTTTGCACAAGACACAAGAGCAACTTTTGACTTGATCCAGCCCAAGTAACAGAGGTCATTGAGTGAAACATACCATGCTCCCATCAAAAGGAACAGAAGAAACACTTAACTCCAGCACAAGCTTCATCTTCCAAGTATTGCACAATTCCTACCACCACATGTTCCTCTGTTCCTCAATCATTATTGCACAGTATGATAGTATGTGCTATCCAAAGCCAAGCAGCACCCTAAAATAACTAGAGACCTGTTCTCAAATGATAAACTGTCTTATTTAAGAAAATGCTTTGCACCCTTGTTGCCGATGCCAAGCATTTCTACAATAAATAGTACATGCTAAAATATTCCTATTAGTTACCTATACAACAAACAAAAAGTGCCTTTCAAACTCAAGGTAAGTTGTCCTGCATCTACCGCCATAAGATGAAATATAGGTAAAATCAAATAACTATTATAATACAGCAAAAGACTTTCCATAATTATAAGATATTTTGGGGAACTAAAAGACCATACTTCACAATAATAAATGTATCTCTTATAATCAAATTCTTATTTTGGAGTAACTTTCTTAACTGGGTTCTGAGGTCAGTCTTCAAACTGCAGTTGAAAGTAGAATTGGTTACTGTTCAGAAATACGAAAGCATAATTTTAATGCTATTCTTTTGTACAACGAAAAGATTTCTCACTATTTGTCTCTAAATTACTCTAATCGCATTATTACCAAAACTTACATTAAATGATCCGCTTTACTGACAGACGGCAGCCGGGAAGGTAACACACAGTTCAAGTCATAAATAGTTCTTCACCTTCAACCACCTCAGAATAATATTATACTCAGGTCAGGTATCTTTCCTATTTTCCAGGTATCTTTCCTATTTTCCTTGTGGTAAAAAAAATGCTTCAGAAAGCAGAAACCCAAAGCTTCACATGGAAGCAGTAAGAACATTCACTAACAATGTTAGCCAACACACAACAAAACATTGGAAAGCCATTAATTTACATATTTAGAATATTTTAAAATATGTTCCTAACACACAATGACAGTGTATCAAAGGTGTGCATTAATTTCAATTCTGAGGTACAATAGTTTGCTTCCCCATCCATAACTGAATCATAAAGTAACCACGTCTGTCACTCCACTCAATAAGGACAACAAAGAATGACATATATATAGACAGGAAGGGCATTGTGTCCCCCCAAAAATGAGATGGAGTATGTGACAGCATGTTAGTATCTGTGTGTACATGTATGTGCATATGGAGTGTAGGCCGGCGGGGTAAGAAGGGGAATGACATGGGTGTTGCATCAGAAAATTTAAATACTCTTCTCTACTTCAAGATCTATTAACTTAACCACTTTCAGATGGAAAATGACAGGCAAGAGCAAAATTAACTTCATTTATAATGGGGTTTTTTAAATAAGCCTTTGCCAGCACAGAGAGTCCAAATAATTTATAAGACAGACATTCTCTGTGAACCACATGACTTCGTATTTTACTTATATGTGTACAGAAAAAAGTGGGCTTCTTTATATTTTGATAACATACCATCCTCATGATTTCCCTTTCCAACAGTACTACATTTTATGGTTTCTCTCCTTGTTTTATTTCTATTCTTTACTTCACTTTTTTAAATAGATGAGCACTGAAAAAAAGTAGCTATTCAACAGACTGTCGTTTTAAGTGATACAAAGCCTGTTAAAAAAGTGAGAGCAAGACAGAGTGGGATAAAGTGAGAGTGAAAATATGATTTTAAATATGAGAGCAAGAGAGAGAGAGAGAGGGAGAGAGAGTGATAAAGAGAGAGAAAAAGAGACAGAGTTGGAGAGGGGAATGAAGATGACCACACAAAACTAAAGATATTCATAATACATGATAGCTCAGAAGGACAGGATTTAATGATTTTCAACATTGTTGTACTCTAACAGTTTCATTCAGTTGTTTTTTTCCCCAATGACATGATGCAGAGATTTCACTGAAAAAAAATATCTTCAAAGAATATTTCTTTAAATTTCAATGTATATTATATATGATCCACCTAATATAGAAAATAACTTTAAGTTTTTAAAAGTATGGCGTGGAGCTCATCCTTAATAAAAATAACAATAGCACCCGAAAGCTACTTATTTTTACACCACTTAGTATTAAATGCAGTCGGAAAGGAGCCAGAAAAAAATCACGTCCTTATTTCCCCCCCTTTGGGGGGGGGGGGGGGGGGGGGGGGAAGAGATTATCTAGAGAACCAGCTACAGTGGGTTCAAGTGTCACCTGTCCAGTGGGCATGCAGGACAAGACATCTCACCTCTGAAATGCTACTCCACAAACCTAACCCCTCCTACTTTGAAGGCAGCATGACATAAAAATGTTAAGGCCAGTGAAACCAAACCTAGTTGGGGCTTTTGTTGAATCAGGGTTGAGAGGGCAAAGTATTTCCATCTTTGACAAGTCAAAACTCTCCAAAGGGATGGAATAATTTGTCTGTTTCCAGGCTGTGAAAGTGTGCGTCTTAGATGTACGGTCAAACCTCCTTGTACTGCCCCCTGTTATACCGCCAGCCCCAATTATCGACAGGTTTTGCAAGTATGAAAAAGGAAAAGTCTCCCCGCAGCCCTGAAACGCCTTCTCCCACACAATAATGAGGGGTAACAGGAAGCAGTCAAACCTCAGGAGCAGAGTGGGGGGGAAGTATGGTTATGTGTCATTACTAGTTATTAGTTCATGTTCTCTGTACGTTACGTAGTAGTGTACCCCATATTATTTCATGTTATGTCGTACAGGACCTGTATCATTCATTGTCCCTGTTAATCTGTGTTCACAGATGAAATCATAATCTACTGTAATAAATTAACTACACAGTGAAGTCTTCTTCACTGCCAAATTCAAGCGTTTGTTGCCAATGCTCCTGGACTGGTCTGCGCTGATTCAAGAACATGTTATCAAAAATGGAATGTAATTCTTAAGTCGCTTGGAGAAACTTAAATGAACTATGCCACCTCAGCCTGTAGGCAAAATAATATGTGTCATGACGTGGTGGAATTAGGCCCTCGTCAATTTTTGGTCATGTGAAGTTATTATGGTATTACCTTAAAGGTTGTTCATTTGTCTTGCTTTTGATGAAAAAAATATCCAGCTATCTTGAATGCAAGTCTAGAAATTTCGATTGAAGAAGGCTAGGGTCACCTGGTTTCAGAGGTAAAATTAGTGGAAAATGGCTGCTAAAGTTTAGTTATAATTTCCTTAACTTGAGAATCTGTGAAAACAGAAAATTTACACTTTTTTGCCTTTAATCAACGTTTTCCAGTGCTATCCACACAGGAATGTGTTTTTTAATGAAAGGTGTTGAGCCAAAAAATAAAAATTCAAAAAAAAATGCTGAACTGGAAGAAAAATATCGTTTTCTTTGATTTCATTATTTTGACGAGCGCCTGACTTCACCACACTGCCTCACATATTATATGATGTCGCCAGATATCAGAAAAGTGAGATGACCAAAAGGCTGGAGCGTGCTCATGAGACTTTTAAATCGTGAGGAATTATGCTCAAGTCTAGTTTGTTTTAGTAAGGTTTTACGACGCTCACAACTGCATAAAGGTCCTACATGAGCGCCAAGGGGTGGATGCCAACAGAGAAGTTCAAACAGGGAATCAGGCTGACTTGTATACGAACTATCTTTGGTAGGCCTATAATATAATTTTATAGATCTAGATTTATATATATACATCCGAAATTTGCGGGAAAGGATGTGATTTCAGAGTGTTCGGAGAAATAGTGCCCAGCTTTATTTTCCCGAACATTCAGAGAAATAAAGCCCAGCTTTATTTTCCCGAACGTTCGGAGAAATAGAGCCGGCCTATAATATTTGGCTAGATCTAGATCTAGTACTCTATGACTGTTTCTGGAGTCTTTGATTTTATTATTGTGGGTGCTTTACGGAATAGAACATAAGACATTTTGGGCGGCACTGCACGACCGTACGCTGTATGGACGAACCGCGCCTGCTGGGGTGGTAATTGGATAGATATCAATCTAGAATCTAGTAAACTGTAATGCATGTCATTATCAGAGAGGATAGCACTTTCGAGAGGTGAGTTTGACCACTGCTAGCCCAACCGAACAGAAAGCGATCCTTGATCCCACCGGCCGGCCTTTGACCCCCCCCCCCCCCCCCCAATCAAACCCTCAAACCCTAATTTCCCCTGTCTCAGACGGAAAATGTCACAGAGATCTAAATCTAGATCTAGATCTCTATAATCTAGATCTAGACACCAGAGAAAGGAGCCGGGGGGTGGGCCTGAAAGTGAAACTTACAAGCTTGGCCTAAGCCTGGTCTTGGCTCAAGCTTTGTTTGTTGCTTGAGTAAAAGTTCAGACTTCAACTTCGGCGAGGCTCGGCCTTGGCCTTGCGGGTAGACAGATCTATCCAGATCTACGAAGTAAAAGAAAAATCTACGGGGTATTATGACTGCTATAAATTTAGAAAAAGTACATCTAAATTAGATCTACCTTCTGGGTTGGGTAAGTCGTGGGCAAGCAAAGCTGAATTTATACAATATCCAACTTGGTCAGTGATGAGTGAATAGACGAAAAATAGGAACACAGCGACAGCAGTCTAGGCTACGCTGGTCTGACTGGGCGAGTGAAGTTGAAGGCTGCAGGCCAACGGGAGGTTAGCCTACGTGAGAGTTCGTGTGTCGCATCCTCCAATGTCAGGAGGAGGGTTAAGCCTACGTTCCCCTGATGTTGTCAGCAGTTTTCTCGCCAAGGGTCTGTTCCGTAGTCAAGCAGCTAGCTTTGCTTACATTACGAAGTTTGTTCTCTGTTGCTTCAGTTTCGCAGCAGCTTTCGAACAGTGCATTGCCGTCAAAGAACTAAAATTCCTGTTACTGTTATGTACCAGCCAAGACTCACGTGTCTTGTGGAACGTTACCTACTTCTTTTTTTTTTTTTTTAAATAATGTCAACCCGCTAGATCAACTCTACATGACATGTACATTGTGTACATGTAAAAGGAAGTTAGATCTAGCCTGCATGCACATCAATATGCTAAGACCATGGTGAGCTTTAAGTAATTATAATAAGCTTGAAAGCGTTATCAAAAGGCCAGGGAAGAAAGATCCTATTCAAAATAAGCTATAATTTTTTCCTTGGGTGTTTTATGGTTTTTGTTTGGTGTTGCTAATGTTGTTGTTTGTTGGGTTGGGGTTGGTTTTTTTGTTTTTTGTTTTGTTTTGTTTTTTGTTGTTTGTTTGTTGTTGTTTTTTTTGCGGGGGGTCTAAGCAAAAGAGTTAGCCTACATAAAAATGGCATACAATAATACTTTGATATTATTGCTTCATGTGTTTTCTCTTGTGTAATTCTGTAGGCCTAAGTTCGAAGTGTGTAGATCCACGAGAGAAAGAGAGTTAGAGAGAGAGAGAGAGAGAGAGAGGGAGAGAGAGAGAGAGACAGAGAGAGAAAGTGTGTGAGTGTGTATGTGTGTGTGTG
>NW_004797992.1:230931-234073 GCF_000002075.1 Aplysia californica | reverse complement strand
AAAGGAGAGGGTAAGATGTGTGTGTGTGTGGGAGGGGGGCGGGGCAGAGTGTAGAAACACGAAAGCAGACGGCAGAACATGGTTAGAGTGCAGGAAAGGGGGAATTATATTTTCTGAAAAAGTTTTCATTAACCTCAGGACATTGTTAGTCACCATCAAGATTTGTGGGTTTTTTCTTTTTAACCTATTTATTGTATACACTGTGTCACATTATATAGGTGCATTTATTGGTTAAATAAATAAAAAATAAAGAGTTCAATAATAAACAGACCTCGGGGAATTTTACAGATGCACTTGTCAGACTTGTCAAGAGACAAATTAAACCTTAGGCCTATATAATTATATCTTATCCATATTTCATACCTGGGAGCAGGTCTCTTGTAAAATTCGAGAGCTCTGCTGCAGGAGACCATTTTGAATGTTGCCCGGGTGGCGGTCGAAGCCTATTCTTATTGATTTTAGACCACCAAGGGATCTTTAATGTGCGCAACTTGCTCACGGGACCTCCGAGATTTTTCGCCCATGTCCGAGAAGGCTAGTTGTAGACACTTTTCCTAACAGAAGATCAGGGGTGTGGCTGAATGACAGCAGTTTAAGAAGGAGCCAAGGAGTAGCAGTAGAAGTAGAAAGGCTGCAGAAAGAGGAGCCCAGAGGATGAGGCAAAGGAGGTGAGGTGGTGGGGGCTAAAAAATGTAGTTTGGTGCGATTTAGATCTATTTGTAACTCATTACCGCATAGGCACGAGCTTGTCAAACTGAACATAGAAGCAATACATTAACAATATAATAACAATAAATTTATAAATTTTAGCATTAATGAATATAAGTTTATAACGCAATCACTGCCATAGCACAATGACCGAACGTCTATTTTCTTTTTCAATGTTTTTTTTTTTTTGGTTCGTTTTTTAATCGGACCAGCAGTGAAATTCTTACCTGTCCGGTAAAACCGTCAAATGCTTCAGAGTATCGTTTAATAATATTTACTGCAAAATCTCCAGGGAAGCAAACCACTCTGTGAACAATTTTCATTTATTTTTTAAATTGTTTTTTTTTTTTAGTTTCACCGGTAGATCTACATGTTGCGGGGGAGAGCAAATCACGCAACCTGTTTCACAGTGTGGAAGCAAGGCGTGTGGTCACGGTGCGGGGTAAACGAACGTCAAGGTCGTGCGCACATTTCGCTGTCTGCCATGCACGAGCTGGCAGAAAGAGCTGAATGTGGCGTGTCATCTAAATATAGCCCTTCAATGCAGCTGCAAAAACTAGCAGCTGCACACCGCACAGGCATCGATTCTTCTGGATTCGCGACTTTATTTTATGTTATTGTTGTTTTACTTGTATCTATACCTGCTCTGCATAACAATGAGACACGGGGGCGACCCAACGCCTAAATTTGAATAACAAAACGCACTCGGTGAAAAGCAACGATCACGTCACGAGTACCTCCAACTGAATGGTGTGTATAATGCTTTCTTTTCTTGAAAGTGGTACAAAGTAGAGATGGGTAATAAACAATAGGTAAGGGAAGGGATTGAGAGGGGGTGGCGCATTCTTGACATTGTGTGTGTGTGTGTGTGAGCGTGTGTGAGCGTGTGTGTGTGTGTGCGTGCGTGCGTCCGTGCGTCCGTGCGTGCGTGCGTGCGTGCGTGCGTGCACGTTTGCATATACGAGGGCTGTCCCACGGAAAACCGGAGAAGGTCCATAAAAGCAACAATCTTTGTCCTATTATAATAAAAATGTAACATATCATACCTCAACATATGCTTTATTCTTCAATGTAATCACCACCTCTCAGGACGCATTTTTCCCATCACTGGATCAGGGAGAAGAAAACCTCCTTTAAGAATTTTGCGTCAAGGGATTTCAACCAATCTTTCACGGCTTCCATGAGGTCTTCGTCGTCGGTGAATCGCTGTCCAAAAAGTAAATATGGCGTTTCATTGGTCCAAAAGGTGATAATTTGACGTGGCCAAGTCAGGACTGTGAGGGGGAAGGGTGGCAGAACTTCCCAGCCGAACCTTGGATCAAGTCTTTCATAGCGTTTGCGGTGTGTGGTGTTGCGTAGTCATGCTGCTAAAAATGACCCCGCTGGACAGCCGGCCTGGGCTTTTTCGGCGCACAACCTCTCTCAATTATCAAGAGTCTGGCAGTATCTGTTAGCATTAACAGTTTGTCCTGGTTCCAGAATGTCAAGAAGCAGAACACTTTTAGCATCCCAGAAAACCGTGGCCACGAGTTTCTTCACCTTTGGCTGAACTTTAAACTTTTTCGGAGGAGGTGAAGACGTGGACTTCCAAACCTTTGAATCCCTCTTCATCTCAGGGTTTATGTGGTGTATCAAAGTCTCATCACCTGTAATAATGCTTCTCAGGAATGTTCCATCGTATTGTTGGAGGTCTCCATATGCGTTCATGACTCCCGTGACAGCTTGGCGACAACGATTCAACAAAGTCTGAGACACTTCAACACGTTGCGTCTTGTGGTCAGCTGTCAGCTCTTTTGGGACCTAGCGAGCAGAGACCTTTCGACAGTGCAACTCATCAAACACTATCCTATGGACAATCGATTTGAAATGTTAAGCGACTCGGAAATTTCGGGAATTTTTAGGCGCCTGTCTGTTTGAATGAGTTCGTTAACGCGACTCTTGTTGTCCTCAGTCTTGGCAGAAAAACAAGGTCCTGGGTGAACTTTGTCATTGACATCCGTATGCCCGGCTTTGAACATACTACACCACTCATACACCTGTGACTTTTCCATTACTTTCTCCCCGTAAACTGACTTTATTTCAGTGTGTATTTCTATAGGCTTGAGACCTTTTGTGGTCAGAAACCGAATGACAGACCTCACTTCTACCCTTGAAGAATTTTCCAAGGGGGTAGCCATCTTTGGAGAACTGCTGAGTTCGTTTGGTTTGTGCAATGCTCATGGTTCTCAATCAGGAAATTTCAAAATGATTTCACAAGTGTACGTTTACAGAATGTGAAAATAATAATATTGAATAGTTTTCAAATTACTGCCAAATTCCGGTTTTCTGTGGGACAGCCCTCATATGTGTGTGTGTGTGTGTGTGTGTGTGTGTGTGTGTGTGTGTGTATGTGTGTATGAATGTTTGTTTATGTGCGTGTGTGTGTGTGTGTGTG
>NW_004797992.1:202328-230072 GCF_000002075.1 Aplysia californica | reverse complement strand
TCTCTCTCTCTCTTCCATCAAGCTCCCAGACGGACGGACAGAGACTCATCACACACCCCCATTATCCACACAAATTTTAAGGTCACGCGGCGCGCAGCAGCAGGCAGGAGCACACCACCAAGAACCATGCAACTAAAGTCCCTCTAAAATGTCAATTCAGTTTGTGTTGTTTAATATTTCTTTCTTTTTGTTTGCAAATCAAAGCAAATTTAATTTAGTCTGTAAAATTTCAACAATGAATGTTCTTTCTTTAAAAACAATTGAAAAATAAAATTCAATTCATAGCGGGCCTGTGACAAACTGGGCCTGTGACTAGATCTAACTGGGCTGGGCCTGTGACAAACTGGGCCTATGACAAAACTGTAGTTTGTTCTGTGATTAATTGGGCCTTGACAAACTGGACAGTCCCCTATAGAAAGACACAACATGTTTAAGTAGTTTCCTACACATGTATTGCTATATTTAAGGCTAAATTAATGCGTATTAACTGTTAATTAAAAACATCTATGCATATGATAATCAAAATATATAAGTCTATTATGATCACCATTTACGAAGCTTAAGTATGTTAAATAACAATGTAGTATCTACCTTTATAATCTCATAAAATTGTCTCCATCTCTACTTGATTCCATTTCTCTAAATTTCTGCTAATCTGTAATAGATCGACTCACGTTTAGACAAACGACCAGCAAGCGTCTTTTCGTATGAATTTAATAATTGAATTGGTTTTTTTTAAAATAGTATAAGATTAAATTAATGTATTTCGTGTGCTTAATAAACCCACCTTTCGACAAGCCTAACCTCACAATATATTGGTCAAGATCTATAAACAAGTTTTAATATCTTTTGCGTCATCCCTTCCCATCTAACATCGAACTGCGGATCATTTCTCCAGACGAGGTCTGTGTCTATCGTTGTTTCAACAACAGCAGCCTTTATTGATTTTTTTCACCACGCTACTATAAAAACTAATTAATGGTATGCGTCTTGAAATATAATATGTTAATTGTCATCAATGTTTCTTGGCTCGTGTCTTCGGTAAAAACTAAGTGCAGAAGAAATCAGGATTATTATATTATTACTAGTAGGCTAAATGTTATCATCATCATCATCATCATCATCATCATCATCATCATCATCATCATCATCATCATCATCATCATCATCATCATCATCATCATCATCATCATCATCATCATCATCATCATCATCATCATCATCATCATCATCATCATCATCATCATCATCATCATCAGGCCTTCTTCTTTTTCTTCTTCTTCTTCTTCTTCTTCTTCTTCTTCTTCTTCTTCTTCTTCTTCTTCTTCTTCTTCTTCTTCTTCTTCTTCTTCTTCTTCTTCTTCTTCTTCTTCTTCTTCTTTTTGTTATTATTATTACTATTATTATTATTATTAATATTATCATTGGTGTTATTCTTGTTATTCTTGTTATTATCATTATTATTAATTATCATTATTATTTATTATTATTATTTATTATTATTATTATTATTATTATTATTATTATTATTATTATTATTATTATTATTATTATTATTATTATTATTAAAAGGATAATATTATACTACTCATAATTTTGATACTATTAATACTTTATACTTGATTTTTTGATTCACGAACTGAATTGATAATAGTTATCATAATTGTCATTGTCGTCATTGTCGTCATCCTCATCATAATAATAATAAATAGCATTTATACTGCGCATTTCCATTTCCTAAAAGATGCTCAATGCGCATTACAATGAAAAAGACATCACATCTTAAAAATTAATCGACACAAATGTGTACGTAAAACAAAGTATTATACATATAATATAAATGCATATGTGTAAAATTTTATACCAGAAAAACAGTCTCGCAGTGAGGTTGAAAATGTGTTCACTAAAAATATACAATGCAATATAAATTCACGAACAGTCAAAATACAGTTGAAACGTGAGTAACTAGAAACATTCATTAAAACATTAATTCTATACAGATAGAAAAACATTTCCACTCTATCTCTCTCTCTCTCTCTCTCTCTCTCTCTCTCTCTCTCTCTCTCTCTCTCTCTCTCTCCCTCTCTCTCTCCCTCTCCCTCTATCTCTCTCTCTCTTTCTCTCTCCCTCTCTCGCTATCTCTCTCTTTTCTCTCTCTTGTCTCTCTCTATCTCTCTCTTTTTCTCTCTCTCATTCTCACTCGCTATTTCTTCAGTCTCACAGTCTGGCATACACATGCATATATATCACAGTACATCATTATGACAGGTATGCTTTTGTGAATAAAAAATGCTTCAGCTGATTTTTGAAAATGGAAATTGTTGGGGCAGATCTTATTTTATATGGGATTTCGTTCCATACCTGGGGACCAAAGAACAAAAAGGAACGCTCGCCGTATGTTTTGTAGTTTTGTTTTGGAGTTTTAAGAATTAGATTGTCAGAGGCTGATCTAAGGGCTCTAGGTGGATTATATAATTCCAGGAATGTTTTAAGATAAAAAGGTGCACTATCATTTATACATTTAAAACAGAGAACGGCAGTTTTGTATTTAATCCTTTCTTTTATTGGCAGCCAGTGTAGTTCTTTCAGAATTGGTGTTACGTGGGCTGATTTCTTTTGTTTCATTATCAATTTTGCTGCTTGATTTTGAAGTACTTGTAACTTTGATAGTTTTTCGGATGTCAAACCGGACAAAATAACATTACAGTAATCTAACTTTGATAAAATGAGTGTTGTTACAAGTGTCTTGGCTGCTGCTTTAGTTAAATAATTTCTTACACTGCCAATTTTCTTAAGCTGAAAGTAAATACTTTTGCTGAGCTGGCTTATTTGGGAGGACATAGACATATCATAATCCAACTGAACCCCTAGATTTTTAAGACTTCTTTTTGAACGAAGGGTATGGTTATTAATATCAATTTGTAGCTCTGGGAGATTTTTAATGGCTTTTGTATTTCCACTCAACATTATTTCCGTCTTGTCATCATTTAGTTTCAATTTATTGCTGGTCATCCATATTTTTAAATCTCTAGTACATTGTTCAGTAGAGTCGACTAAAAGTGGTATTTGATCGAAATCAATAGACTTATAAATTTGAGTGTCATCAGCATAAAGATGGTAATTCATGCCATATTGTCTTAAAATATCAGCAATAGGTTGTGTATACATTGTAAACAAGACAGGTCCAAGAACAGACCCCTGAGGAACACCACATCTAAGCAAAACATTATTAGAACACGTGTTTCATTATCGTCGTTACAAAAAGCAACAACAACTGGGAACTCAAGCCCTTTGTAAAACCATTTATTTAGGTCCTCTTGTTCACTCTGACAAGTTAGAATCTAGATACATTAATTTATTGAGTAAGTTTTCTGCGAAGTAAAATCCAGCCAAAGCGCGCGAACAGCGAAAATAAAACAACCCTGCCTTGCCTGCCAACTTCCTCCCTTCATCCGCCTGCCTCTGACTCTGACTAGGCTAGCGGCTATGGCGAAACTGGGCCTACTCTTGATCTAGACTAGAGATCTAGATCTAGATCTAGAATCTAGAATCTAATCTAGATCTTGCCTGCACTGGAGTGCTCTGTTGATGTAAGGAGAAATGATCACAGCAGTTATCAGTAGCAGGGATGTCATATTATGATTATCGGCCTAACAGAGATCAGGAGATCAAGTTGATAGGATAGGGCCTTTAAGTCACTTTTGACGCTTTGTCCGAATTCCGTTCTTTGAATCTTTGCTGACATAAACATCACAAAACTTCAAAGGAAAATTGATTTTTGCAATCTCAATTACGGCGGCACGGGTAAGTTCAATCAAAGAAATCTAGATCTAGATCTAGTCTAGGGTGATTTTGTAGTTTTGTTGGTTAAGTCTTAAGTTTAAGACTCCAGAGTAGGGGGATTTCAAATTTTAAGGGGGGCTTTCACCTATTTTAATAAAATTATGAATTTCACCATAATTTGATGTTCCTGTGATGTTTTGCAGTTACAGTCAAGCCTGTGTAAGACGGCCACCCATTGTCAAGGAGAAAAGTGACCGTATAAGACAGGTGGCCGTCTTAGGCAGGACTGATCAAGAAGAAGAAAACAAATTATTCCTATCACTACTATCAGAGGTCACAATCGAAAGTAGCCGCATTGTTGTTTTTGTTGGGTGGTGGTGGTGGTTTGTATTTTGTTTGTAATTTTTATTTTGTTGCTGATTTCGCAAAAGGGTGACAATAAAACTAAATGTATCAGACAAGGAAGACCGAGTGCGAAGTAAAAACAAACTCCTGCCTGGGTCGCCACCACTCGGAGAACGAGCGACGTTTCTGTCACAAGTTCATGTTGACGTCCTTTGTTACTTTGTTACAGACTTGGTAAACAGTGACCACTCATCTCGCTTACGATTTGTGTTTAAGTTCTGGGCGGGGCTTATGGGTTATGAGGGATCACACGCTTACCTCACCAGCAGCTGAAAATTGGTAGCTATTGGTCAACAGTAGGAGGGGCCTACGCAACATGATCGGTTGGAGGGACTACCTAACAAAAGCGACAGGGGATTGAATTATGACGGCTTGCCCACAACGCCAGGGGCCAAAGCACAATTTATGACTAAACGAAATGGAGTCACTAAGGTGGCCGTTTTAGACGGGTGTTATTGCTTAGTGTGATAGGGGTTGTGTGTTGAAATAAGGTGGCCGCGGGTGCGTAGGTGCCCGTTTTACACAGTTAAATTATATAGAAAAAACGCAAGGGGGGAAACGGAGAGTGGCCGTTTGTACAGGTGACCGTCTTATAGAGGTGGCCGTCAGGGCAGGTTCGACTGTAGGTTGCATCCTTGTTCTTTGTGTTGTCTATTTGGTCATCAAGACTTCTGGATTTCTTCTCTGGAGTCTGGATGTAAATAAATGGATCGTGGACTTACGAACGGAACTATATAGGATTATAGGCAAAACACTGCCTGAGCTGCGTTCCTTTCGTTCGTGAGCTGTGGGCCGGGGTGGGGTCGGTGTCGTCGTCTTGTAGTTGCTGTCACCTGTGGATACACTCGCACATTCTTCCTTTCACCCGCTCTTTCACTCACACTGTCTCTCCATCCACAGCTCAGCTCGTCATACATTCAAAAGTTGCCCACTGGTCATGTTTAGTTAGTGTGTGTACATATGCATGATGGTGGTGGGTGTTACTGAAGGTTGTCTGTAGGCGGGCTTGCCATGCAGTGTTCCTTCCCAGACCAGAGGCAGAATGAAACTTTAATGAAAGTTGGCGCCGAACTCTCGCAATAAATCTAAGGCAAAAAATCACGAGGCCGGAAACCGTTCGGTTTTATAAAGGTCGGCACTATTTCTCCGAACGTTCGGAGAAATAGTCACTTCGTAATATAATTTGATGTTTTGCAGTTGTCAGGTTTGATATCTTAGCTCGCCGCGCATCAGACATAGATCTAGATGTAGAGTAGAACTAGGCTCAAATGAGGGGGGTGGGAACTACAGAAAAGCACCCCATCATCTGTCCTGCTGATTGTTGTTTACAGTTATAGCGTCTGATGGGGTCACGCAGCTTGCTCTCCCACCTTCACCAGGCTGCACTCCTTTCGCAATCACAACCTCCTTCATGAAGGAGTCCTCAGCTGCTGCTGCTGGCTAGATCTACTCAAATGCCATGATGAATTAAATGATTTTATCGAAGTGACTATTTCTCTGAACGCTCGGGAAAATAAACTTGATTGATCTCTATTTCTCCAAACGGTTTCCGTTCTCAAGATTTTTTGTCTAGAGATCTATTACGAGAGTTCGGCGTCATCTTTCATTCTGCCACTCTGCAAGGACTGGGAAGATGCATTTTTTGCATCAAATTCAATTTCTAGAGCTAGAGTCTAGATCTAGAGACTTGTAGATGTTGAATATTCAGATGTGGTTGGGGCAACGTTCGCGGACTAGATCTAGATCTAGAGTCTATACTTCATTTGAAAATGCCTTCAAAAGGTAGGCTACTGAAAAAAAAAAAAAGAATGCTCGACTTTGGCAGTAACCTATTTTGCATCTAGATCTAGTCACCCCTAAAGCAAAAACTGGAAAAAAAAATCCCTCCACGCCCCCACGCCCTTTTCCCTCACCCCCGTTCACACCTTATACACACACACACACACATAGGCTACACACACGCACGCGCGCTGGCCACTCCATTCGCAAATAGTAGGCTAATCTAACCAAAAAATCTCGAGAACGGAAACCGTTCTGAGAAATAGAGTTCAAGTTTATTTTCCTGAGCGTGCGGAGAAATAGATCCGGCCTTTTGTTATTGTGCTAAAATTACAGTCCGTTTTAAGTCGAATCTAGTGGTAGATCTAAATTCTAGACAAATGGTTGGGGGGAGGAGGGAAACCTATCGCGGCACAACACAAGCCGATCACGCCCGACTCGTCACCTAAAAAACTTAAAATTTAAAAACAAACACGTTGGTTTTCAAGCAGCGGGTCAGGCGATCAACCGGACCCGAACCGTTCCCATCCACAATTGGCACCCGTAGGCTATTACACTAAACTGAGCAGTTGATTATCATTGATTTGAAGAGATGGTTAGATCTATATTGTTACAATTCAGTACAGTCGTTTAGATTTACCCAGTGCCATGTATTTCCTGATATTGGACTTGTTCTACCGCCATGCTGATTTTTAATGTTGAGCAGATTTTATGATAAATTTAAGGAAAGTTGAATGCATAGAATTTATTTATAAAAGAGGAAAAAAAACAAGGGTTCTTAATCCTTTTTTGTGGTAACAGGGGTGGCGTGCTAAACTTAAACAGCTTTATTTTTTACTAGAATCTATCTAGTCTTTTGCTTTGATTATTGAAATTACATAACTTTACCTCTAGTTTTATTTTTCTCTTAGTAATTTTCAGCTCTATCCTCAGATATCTTTCCTTTTTTTGCAATTGTGGACTCTCAAATTAATTTGATATAAATATACATGTGTATCAATGACGACACCAGGTGCTGTTCATAGATCTGTCGTGGAAAGGCTCGATTGCTTTGAGGCTCTCATTATGGATGAGGAACAGTGTGACTTGGATGAGCTGCAGGCTTTGCTGGAAGCAGAGGATGACATGAGGGAAGAGAACTCCGAGTCTCATACTGTCAGAGTCAAGCCACAAGCAGGTCACCTCTTTGTTTGCTCACTTGATTCATTTTATGGGATGAAAGTTCGATTTGTATGCCTTTCCTGGCAAAAACTTGGGGATAGTTTTATATTTAGTTTTTAAGTTTTTGTTCGTTCACCAGCAGTAAGATCAATTACTATGTGTGTGCTTTTTGCTGCTCCCATAGTGCAGGTTCGTTTACTGTTCAGGCAGCTTGTTCTGTTTTCATGGTTACTCTTATCTTTTGGGTTTTTTTCTTATCTGAAAGATCAGGGGATTTTTATTTTTGTTCTTTTAGATTGGGATTGATTTTGAATTTTTTGGAAGACTGGGATTGATTTTGGATTTTTTGAAGAATGAGAGTAAAGAAGGAATTCATGACTGAACTCTGATGTGTTTATTTCTCTTGACATGAAAAAGAAACTGAACAAGGGTCCAAAAACTTTACCTTCGATTTTCTGAAAACAGCATTTTTTGGGAAAGCCCCCTCATACTTAAAAGCAACCAATTACGACACTCGTGTAATACCCCTGGACTCAAAAAGACATGAAAATACAACCTTTCACTTAATTCTAACACAGATCTGACAAGGAGCATGGAGGATTTCCTTCAGGAATCTTCTGACAGTGAGGACGAAGCTTGCAAAGAAAAAGACAAAGACAAATCAGGGAGAATTTCTTCCTCTGGTAAGAAAAGCTAACAGATTTTGTAATATTATAATGCTCATAGTTTGAACTCAGTTCTAAGCCAGTTTTGTTATGAAATATTTGTAAATTGAAGTTCACTTTTACTTTTACCCGCTTTTTATGATTTTAGGTAGTGGATATGACTTGAAATTTAAAAAATAAACTTTACATTTATACTGTTATAGAAAACTGATCCTTTGAATCTGTACTAGAGCTGTTATGTATTTTGTACTAAACCTGTTTTTAGAGAAAGGACTGGTACAGGATTACAATGATAAATTTGTACTTCATGTTATGACTATGAACTGAGTACGGTACTATTGTGACATTTTTTTCCGCGTGGGAAATCTAAGATTACATTGTATTTGAACACATAAATATTTCATTTAGCTCTTTCTGTCCATCTCTTTTCTGTGCTTTTTTTTTCTTTTTCGTCTTACTTTCTGTTTCTCTGTCTTTTTTTTCTTTCGTTCTTTCTCTTTTCTCTTTTTCCTCTCACTCTATCTTTCTCCCTCTCTTTCTCTCCCACTCTTTCTCTCTCTCTGTGCCTCCCTTGCTCTCTCTCTCTCTCTCTCTCTCTCTCTCTCTCTCTCTCTCTCTCTCTCTCTCTCTCTCTTTCTCACTCTCTCTCCCTCCCTCCCTCCGTCCCTCCCCTCCTCTCCCTCCCTTGCCCCTTTCTACTATCATAACTTGTAGAAATTAAGGACAACTTAAATCATCCTGCTCTTTGTTCAGACTTCTTTGATTTTTATGTTCTTCAATGAATTTTAACTTTGGTCTAATCATGAAGGACCAACTGATGACCCAGATGTCCTGGCAAGCCTGATGGACGATGATGACCCAGATGTCAATGAAATAGATGCAGTTGTGGAGAAGGCTGTGAAGCAAGAGAAGTCTCTTGCTCCCAAGGCAAATGAGAAAGACAGAAATAAGATGAAAAGTGTTGATAGCTCATCAAAATCGAAAAATAGTTCCAAGAAAGATGAACGTCACAAGTCTGTAAAACAAAATCTTTCTCCTAGCAGTCAGAAGGTACAGGTGAATAGTTCTAGCTCAAGCCAGTCTAGTGATGTGAATTTGGGTAGTCAAAATGAAACAGATCTCTTAAGAGCACAAATGGCGCAAATGCAACAACAGATGCTTGAGTTGCAGAAAATGTTAGCTCAGCAGCAACAGCAGCCTTTGACACAGCAGCCAGCCCCTAAGCATTCTGAGAAAAAGAAATCAATATTTTTCCAAGAAAATACAGCCAGTTCTTCTAGTAAAAGTCCTCCTAACTCTTCCAGTACAAGTCCTCCTAATTCTTCCAGGAAAAGTTCTAAGGTTTTTTCAGAGAAAGCTCCTGATGCTGGAAGATCTTTTCAACTTGTTTCTGATGATGGAGATAATTTATTTTTTAAAGGCGCCTCGTCTAGTTCAGCGAATAAGATGAAAAGTGCATCGGTCAATAAAGCATGTTCTGGGTCTCAGCAGAAAGGCAAGTCAAAGAAAGCAGAAATGTCTCGAGAGTTGTTTGGAGATAGCGATAGTGACTGGGAGGGTTTGGATGGGGAAGATAAACGGTCACTGAGTGAGGCAGGGAAAGACATCAAAAGGCTCATTACTTCTGGTGAGTGCAAACGAGAGGCCCACCAGCCGAAATATAAAATGAATGAGTCTGCGTATCCAAAGAGTCAGTCATGGTCAGCCCATTCATCCGTTGACGAAGAAAGCAGACTGAGCCAGAATTCAAATCTTCAGAAAAAGGTTGACAAAAATTCTCTTCAGTGTAAATCTTCGTCATCAGAGCAGAAACAAGCCAAGTCTTCAGGTGCTACTGAAACAGAGGAGAAATTTGTCGTCGAGGATTATTCGAAAATTCGTATAGTAAATCCTCTCGTGTCCTCCTACATGATGAGGACAAGGATGGAAGGTCGTAAGATGATTGGTGTGTCAAAAATACACCTGAAGCTGAAGACCCCGGACCTTCAGGGAGACTGGGTGACTATTGCTGTTATGGTTGGGAAAACCGAAGCAAAAGCTTCTAAAACGGGAAAACCATATTCTATATGGAAGTTGAACGATTTAGATGACTTGGACAATTCTGTCAGTTTTTTCCTGTTTGGAGAAGTGTACAAAACTCACTGGAAGCTCGAAGTGGGCACTGTGATTGGTGTCCTCAACCCTTCCATTATGGAGAGCATGGACAGAAACAATAGTGAGCCAGCATTCACAATCAAAAACTCTAACCAGTTGATGATTATGGGCAGGTCCAAGGATCTGGGTTGGTGTATTGGTCGGACTAAGAAGGGAAATAAGTGTTCGCACTTCATCAATAAAAAATTTGGGGAGTATTGTGCTTATCATGTGCAGGCTGAGTACAGGAGGACATCTGCCAAGAGACTTGAACTTCATGGTAGTATTACTGGCGTCAAACCCAAGTCTTTTGAAAAGAAAATTTTTTCAAAAGATTGTGCATATATGTACGGTGGTTGTACCTATGTGCCGAACAGCTCAGCATCTAATGGCAACAAATCTAAGAAAGGACTAACGTTAGCTAAACTTCAACAGGCGGCACCTAAAGGACAAGTGAACACACTGAGTATTCACAATATCAAAGCGCAGTCTGGCTCTGCCGCCACCGGCAACAAGGGAAATGTTCGTCCCGCTTCAACCTCAACTTCAAGACTGATGGAGGACGGGGAGGTTGCCTTTGCCGACATGGTGGCGGTCCCCTCTCCAGGCTCCATGAATCTAGTGGCATTTCTCAAAAACCGTGAAGAAAAGAAGGGTAAAGCAACTCGTGCGGGAAGCAGCACCGGCACATCTTCACCGAAACCATCTCCAATCCAGAGTGTTACTCCAAAGGAGCTCATCAAGCAGCATCAGCAGGAGATGAAACAGAAGCAGGCGGAGAGGAAGCGGGCTGCAGCTGTCGCTGCTGTTGCGGAGGCGGAAAAGAAGATCCAGAAAGTTGATCCTCTCATGGAGAGGCCTGTTCTGGGTAAAGGATTTTACAGCGGACAAGACATCTCGCTGGAAGTGAAGAAGTCACCTGCTACTGCAGCAGATAGAGCAAAGGTGAGATCTGCTTCTGATTTGATACGTGGGGTCATTTTGATAAAGGCTAAAACAGATTTTTATTTTTTTGTTGTTGTTATGTTTGGTGTTGTGACAGACGTGCTTAACGGAAAAGCAAATACGGCTGGTTTCACGTATAGTGAGACATTCACTGATCACTGAGATTTCGATTTCTTTTTTTCACTTTATTAATGACAGATTTGGTTACAGAAACAGGCAGCCTAATAATATGCTACACTGTGTAAAATCATCAAATGTGAGTACTGATCACTAAATTATGACAAAGACGTCTGTCTTATTTAGATGTTTTCGAAACAGATTCATGATTCATTTCATTTAATAGTTTCTAAGGGGGCTCTCGTGGCCTAGAGGTTAAGAAGTTGGCCTCTCATTCAAAGATCCCGGGTTCGAATCCGGGTAGCGACCGAAAAATTTTCTTCTCTAAAATTGTCTCCTTTCACCTCCTTTCCTGCTCTCTAACAATGTTCTGTTGTCTGCTTTCATTTCCACTTTCTGCCCCCACCCCCCTCACCTCCTTTGCCCCCTCCTCTGGGCTCCTGACGCTCTCTGCAGCCTTTCTACTGCTACTCCTTGGCTCCTCCTTACTGCTGTCTTTCTGCCACACCCCTGATCTTCTGGTATGAAAGATCTACACCTAGCCTTCTTGGACAAGGGCGAAAAATCTCGGAGGGCCCGTGTGCAAGTTGCGCACGTTAAAGATCCTTTGGTGGTCTAAAATCGATAAGAGTAGGCTTCGGCCGCCACCCGAGCAAAATTCAAAATTTCTCACCAACTGAAAATATTAGGTGTGTCCCGCGCACTCATATGACCTTATGCAGTTGCGAGCGCCGTAAAACACTTTACAAAAACAAACATAATAGTTTCTAGTCCTAAGTCTTTTCTTTTCCCTATGTCCTTTTAATGCAGCATGAACGTAATAAGATCATAAAAGTATCTCTCTTCTTAATTCTAGTTCCCCCCCCCCCCCCCCCTCCTGCTACTGACTGAAGTGTCTTTAGGCCATTCCCAAAGGGGGGACATAGCATGTTCTTATATGCACAGTAGAATTGTAAATGGGATGATTCATCAATTCAATGTCATGCTCATGACTGCCTGAAATGCAACAGGGAACTGCTACTTTTTCTTTCCTAATCCTTACTATCGTCATTTTTCCTCTACTTTTTTTGTATATTTGTCACACTCTTGTGACCCGCTATTTCCAGGGTGCCTTGATAATCGAAGCAGACTTTGTGTTGTTGAAGCTAGAGAGATGAGCAGAGTTAGCCTGATTCCCTGTAAGGACTTTTCTGTTGACATTCACCCCTTGGTGCTCATATGACCTTATGCAGTTGCGAGCGCCGTAAAACCTACTGAATCAAAAATTATAATACTAGTTATCTTGGCTATTATGATTGAGAAAAATCAGTTTGCCACCTGTGTTCAGTGCTTTCAGCCAACAAAAAGTTTTATGTGTATCAATATAATTCTTGAGTAAGATAACATATTGTCTACCCCTATCATTCTTTCAATCACTCTCCCAGCGGGTTCAAGCTTTAGCTCAGTCTGACTTTGTCTCCCAGGGAAAGGTATTTTACATGAATTTCCCATTTGGCTGGGTCCTTTTGGAGCTGGACGTTAAACTGGGAGATCCCGCCTTTTAAATAACCTAATAGTGTTGATAGGGGTGTTAAACCTATACTATTTCACCTTTTTCCACTCTTCCAGCTGAAGGCCATAGCTGCTGTGCAAGGAAAAGGCGGTATTAAGAAAGAAGACCCTAATGCTGTAAAAAGCGAGAAGGATGTAGACAAGATCAAGAAAAGAGTTCAGAAAGAAACAGGTAACAATACTGTGTTTTAACTTGAAATGAGAGCCCACTTTGTGACAGAAGATGGAACTATTAACATTGACTTTGTGTTATTACAGGTCTTTTTAGATACTTGTGCAGGCCACTTTACATGACATGTGTTGCAGCATGATGAAATCAGGCTCTTGTCAATTTTTGGGCGTATGAAGTTATTGCTATCAAATTAATGATGCTTGTTTCGTTTTCTGGAACTTGTTGCATAAAATATTGATCTCAACTTGTATAAAAGTTGAGATGTATGCGATTTGAGAAGGCAGGAATAACTTGCTGTTGCAGGTGAAATTAGCAAAAAAATGGCCACCAAAGTTTAGTGACTTTTAAAGCTGAATACTTGTATTTGTTCTACAAAATAATGTATTTTTATAGCTTTGAACAGCATTTTTGGTAAATTTCACCCAAAAGTGAGTTCTTTTATGGATAGAGAATGTTTCTGTGCAAAAATAAAATTTTTAGATTAACATTGCTGGACAGCTGGAAAAACACTGTTTGCTGTTTTCTAAAATTTGACAAGGGCCTGATTTCTCGGCGATGACCTACAAGTGCAGAGAGAGAATAGAAAACTTGAGTTAAGAACAGAGGCAGAAATGTCAAAAAGATCAGACTCCAGCCTTTTTTGGGGGACCATAATGGTATTCTTACTTTCTTCTATATATATGTCTTGAGATTATGGTTCAAGCTGATGCTGCAAACCGCGCCATGCATCTTGTCTCTAATCCAAACTGTAGATATTCATATGAGGGGAAAAAATAAGAAGTAACAGCTTTATTAGTCCTGCAGAAAGGTTTGTTTTTAAGGGCTTTCATAATAGTAAATAATATTACATCAGAAATTGAAACAGAAGCGCCCCCCCCCCCCCCCCCCCACACATTCTGATTATCTGTTGCTGTGGTGTAGTACTCAGTTTTTGAGCCAGGGTTATCCTGTCTTTCTCAGGGGCACACCCCCAGTCAATCAGTGGACACAGGCATGTTTTATTTGGGAATTTGACTCTCGTACATGTACATGTGTATTTTTGTTAATTTCAAGTACAGTTTGTGAATGGGATAATCTCATAGATGTGATATATTTATCAATTGCTTTCACCATTTATAATCGGTCTTCCAGGACAGGGGTCTTCAGGGGAAGAGAGTTCATCATCATCATCATCAGCAGGTTCGAGTCGGCCGTCGACCAGTTCCTCATCAGCTGTGAAGGAACCACCGAAGAAAAAGTCTCGGCTCTTGGGGAATGTCGATCTTAACTCTGATGAGATCAAGGCAATCTTGAAGGCACGCTCCAAACACCAAGGGGCCCTCACGGAGGTAATGGTTTTTTTTCTAATGTTTGAAATTTTATTTAACTTGCTCATGAACATGAACATTGTGTAACTAGAACAGCTGGAGATAAGTCAGTATTTAGGGTGAAGATTGTTGAGACTTCCATTTACTTTCTTGAGCAACGTTTAATACAGATTTTTGGATAAGAGCAGTTTTCTTGGACTTGTTTGCTTGGAAATGTACTTTAAATCGTTATTCGGTTTTTTAAAATTAAAGAATTTGATTTTGAATATAATTTAAAAGTTTTGTCAATGCCGAAAAGAAAATGATTACCATGTACCATGATTGGTATGTAGAACGACCTAATGACTCTGGGGGGGGTTACATTATTACTTACTTGCAGTAAATGTATGTATTTTTTTAGCTTTGAGTTTTTAAGATGAGATATACAGTGGAACTCGGATTCAACGAGAACACAGATTCAACGAGAGGAGATGGATTCGCCTTTTTTTTTCTTCTTTAAAATCAATAAAAATAACCTGGATTCAACGAGCACTTAAATCAGCAAGCTCGGATTCAAGGAGGTGGCTTCCAGGGTGAACAGCCCCCGCAGACGTAGCTTCGCTCATTTTTCTCCCACAACGAACTTTATCTATTCCTGGAAACCATCCATTGTATCTGCATTGTGAACCATTATATATTCGCTTAGCTGATTGCATGCGACCGATCAAAGGCCTTCTTTCATACCAACACAAACGTTGTTGGCACGCACACGTGTTTTCTGTAGGCCTAGCATGTGTCTAGGTCGGATGGGCGGCTTGCACACATGGCAGATACAAACGCGCCAGTCTTTTTTCCTCCGGCAACTGATCATTTTTGACATAGATTTACGTAATGAATTTTGGTCTGGCATATGGAATCAAAAGTTGCCTCATGCTAGGTTCTACACAGCAACACAACTTTTTGGCACACAATCAAGATGACACAGGCGTGCATTTGAACGAATTGATCTCTTTTTTTTTTTTTGCTCAGCTCATAATATGCAGGCATTTCAAGCACCACTTATTAGTTCTCTTTATACATTACTTGCTCAATGCCTGTAATTATCAACACAAAACCTTATGTTTGCTATAACCAACACTCGCATTCAACGAGATTTTAATTCAGGTCCGGCGACCTCGTTAAATCCGAGTTCCACTGTATCAGACTTGTATGGTTTTTGTTTGATGGACTTAATGAATTTTTGAAACTCTTGCTTCGACCTTTTTATGTATTGACTATATATGTCATTTATTTTTCCGTTCATACCAATATAAATCTTATTCAAATCTTACAGGCGGAGCTGGAGAGAGAGGATGCTTACTTCACTGCCCTTGAGAAAAAGGAGAAGCTAGAGGAGAAAATGCAGAGTGTAACCTCCATTGAGGTGTCGCTCTTCACTTGTAAGCAGGTAGGTATTTCAGTTCTAGGTGGCATGCCGTCATCCCATCACCTATTTGAAAATATTTTGCTTCAAGAAATTATAACATATTATGTACAAGACGACCAATTTCACTATTTTTTATTTGTAAATTTGATCTGTCAGTGCCTAGAACACAATCAGTACTCTCCATGGAATGTGCTTTAGAGTAGAGTTAGTTTGAGCGTTGTCTTTATTCTTGTTTATGCCACTTATCAAAACTTCTTCATGGCTCTGGCATGTTCAAATGTAGGAATCTCAAAATGTTGAAGGAAAAAAACAGTTATTGCATTCTGTGATATTAGTTGCACCATGAGCTGGTGAAATATCTAATCAAAATTTAAATTCTAAATTTTTGAAGAGATAAAAAGCAAGAAAGGATACACAATGAAGGTCAATTTGTAAAAGAATTAAAACGTTTTTGTTTGTTTTGTTTTTCTGTTCAGAAAAATTTTTTTTTCTGGGCTGAGGATATTTGAACAGCTTGCGTTGTGATCTATACCTTTTGTGCTGTTAAACTCTCAGCTGAACTTTCAGTTTGAATAGGTTTGTGAAATTTAGCATAAATGTAAAAACCTTTTTTTCCCCCAATATGAAACCTACTACTGTTAGTCACATATGACGTGAAGGAAGCAGGATGTCCACCAACAGTGATATGGTTGTCAGACTATAAGAGTGCTTTTTGGTACTTTGGTTGGTTGACCTTATATATTTTCAGCTCTATAAATAAAGCTGTTACCAAACTGCTAAAAGCAGTTTTGTTGCTGGGCTCATGTAAGGGAATATATACTTTTAGTGACTGAGGTCTTTGGTAAAAGTGAAAGTTTATTCCCAACTTTAGTGAAGACCATGCAGGTAGCTCATTTTGGTAAATCCTGATGGCAATGACAAAGATTCATAAATTGAGTTCAAATTCATTTCTGGAACACAGCTGTTCTTCTGAGTTTTTTCTTTACTCACAACCAACATACCAGTTATAATACAGGGTTTGATTTTGTGACAGTAGCTCTATAGTGACTTTTTTGTCAGGTAAACTCTTAACTCAAAACATATATTATATTGAAATAAAACTTTCAGATTTTAATTCCTCTGACATTTTCTCCCCCTCAGTGTCAGTACACAGCCCAACATGCGCTGGACTCATGCAGGAAGGAAGGTCATGTGATCTCAAAGTCAAAGGCCAAGAAGCGTTTCTTTGTGTGTCGAAAATGCAAATACAGGACCTCTGTGGTGGGAGGGAAATTCCCCACAGAGTCATGCAAGTAAGTCTGGGCGGTTTGAAAATGTTTTATTTTCTATTTTTGAAAGAAAAAAAAAAAGAGAGAAATAACCCCTTCATGACACTGGGCCAGTTCGTGCTTGACTGCACATAGTTTTGGATCCCCAGGGACAAAGAATAGCACTAGATTTAGTAATCCGTTGCCTATAATTAAAGTTGGTTTGTCAATACTACTAATTCTCCCTAAAAGGAAAAGATTTCTTTGTATGAGAAGAAAATTTCGCTGAATGTGAATCTGCATAATACAAAATGCATGTAATAGAAGCAGTATGCCAAATAAAACCTATTGCAAAGGGTGTTTGTCATTATGGTCCTTTTGCTTTTCAGCATTTTGGCTCCTTCGCTGTGTAAGAAAAAATGACGAACGGCATAGGTCACGAGGAGGTTAGGAAGTCTCCAGTTGGCTATTTTCTGGGTTTTCTTTGGGCAAGATTTGTTTACTGTCAGTGACGTGTAGATATTCCCTTACATCTGGGCAGCTCTACTGCAGCAAAAGATGGACTCTGCTTTATTGATGCTAGGAAAAAAGCCTTAAAGATATTTTTGTATGTGTTTTAAAAATTCACCTCTAATATGTTGATTTTTTCAATTTTTCAATTACGTATTGCACGTTTTTCATCTTTGAACAGAATTGATGATTATTTGTTTTTATTTTTCCCCAGGAAATGTGGCTCAGCGTCCTATGAGAAAACATCTATGTATCAGGTAATCATCAATCTCTGATAGTGAAAAGTTGCTTGTGTGTGACAGGAATTGTTACAGGTTCTGTGTGTGACGTAGGTAGCCTAGTGGTTAATCGTGAGATTGCGGGTTTGGGGGTTCGGACCTTAGCTGGGTCCGATGTGTGTCCTTGGGAAAGACATTTTACACAAATTTCCCACTTGGCTTGGTCCTATTGGAGACGGACGTTAAACTTGGAGGTCCCGCCTCTTAAATAACCTATTAGTGTGTATATAGACATTATCATTTCACCCCTTTTTTTTAGGTTCTTTGTGTATTCTTTTTCTTAACAACATCTACAAATCCTGTCAGTCTGATCATGAGTATGAGCACGTCTTTGGTACCGTGTCCTCAGTTTATGTGAAGTAGATTTGAGGTATTAGCCTTTTGACCTGAAATTTTAATATTGAAGAGAGAAATTACAATTTGTATTCGAATGGGTTGATAATTAGCTGTTCATGGATCAGTCTGTTCGGGTTCAACACCACTGAAATGGCTTTGAATTGTGCAACACATTAAAAAAATTATCTGGATCGATAACAACAGCAACAGTAATGACATTTAACACTTTGCCCCCTCGGGACGCCGATCGGCAACGGAAAGAAGCCGTCCCTTTTCCCCACGGGACGCTGGTCGACGCCGGTGTGATATAATGCGTTCCGCTCCTGTATCCTGGTCCATAGGGATAAGTGTTGTACGAGCTACGTAGATGGAAAATGTTTTAAAAAAGATCATTTTTATCTAATTGTCATAGTTTACTATTACTGGTTTCTGTAAGTTAGGCCTGTTGCATGTTGAAGTTTAGTGAGTTCTATTCCTATTTGGGATAATTCATTTGTTTCTTACTATTTCTGGTGGTTGGTGAATAGGGTTGAGGTCTGTCCCTTGTATTTCTCTTTACTGTTACTCTTGGTGTAGTCTGTTTCTCATAAAATGCAGATAGTTGGTGGGGTGTGCTCCTGCATTTCTTTAATGTTACCATTTTTCTAGTCTGTTCAATGCGGGTGGTTGGCAGGTGCTCTGGTGTGGTTTGCTCCTTCTTCCCTATCAAAGATCTATCGTCCTTATCTCCCCTTCTTCTTTTTTATGTTTGTTACTCTCTTGTAACACCTCTAATCTTCTGGCGCTCATATGACCTTATTCAGTTGCGAACGCCATAAAACCTTAACTAAAACTAACTACAGTCGAACCTGCCATGACGGCCACCTGTACAAACTGCCACTTTCCATTTCCCCCCTTGCTTTTTTTCTATATAATTTAACTGTAAAACACCCCCTATCGCACCAAACAATAACACCTGTTTTAGACGGCCTCCTTAGTGACTCCATTACGTTTGGTCATAAATCATACATTGGCCCCTGGCGTTGTGGACGGGCCGTCATAATCCAATCACCTATCATTGTTGTAAGTTAGTCCCTCCAACCGGTCATGTTGCATAGGCCCCACCCACTGTTGTCCAATAGGTAACAAATTTTCAGCTGCTGGTGGGGTAAGTGTGATCCCTCATGTCCCATAAGCCCTGCCCAGAACTCATCACAAATCGTAAGTGAGATGGGTGGTCACTGTTTACCCAGGCCGTAACAAAGTAACAAAGGGCATCAACATGAACTTGTGACAGAAGCGTCTCTCCTTCTCCGAGCGGTGGCGACCCATGTGTTTGTTTTACCATAGCACTCAGCCGTCCTTGTCTGATACATTTAGTTTTATTGTCACCCTTGCACAAAAGCAGCAACAAAAGGAAAAAAAGAAAACAACACAATAACAACAACAACAATTCGGCTACCTTTGGTTGGGACCTCAGAAAGGAATTGTTTGTTTTCTTCATCTTGATTAGTCCTGCCTAAGACGGCCGCCTGTCTTATACGGCCACTTTTCTCCTTGACAATGGGTGACCGTCTTACACAGGTTCGACTGTAGTCTGTTCGTTGCATGATGTGGCTGGTTTCACCTTGACTTGTAAACTGGTACTCAACCATAACTGTGGGTGGTTGGCAGGTGCTTTGGTCTTTATGTGCTTTGCTCCTTCTTTCTTATCAGACATCTATCATCCTTATCTCTCCTCCTTCTTTCTTATCAGACATCTATCATCCTTCTTTCTTATCAGACATCTATCATCCTTATCTCTCCTCCTTCTTTCTTATCAGACATCTATCATCCTTATCTCTCCTCCTTCTTTCTTATCAGACATCTATCATCCTTATCTCTCCTCCTTCTTTCCTATCCAACATCTATCATCCTTATCTCTCCTCCTTTTTTGTGTTTTTTACTCTCTCGCAACACCTCTAAACTTCAGCACTTTTAAGACAAAATTGTATTTCAAGAGCTGTAAAACTTTTACTAAAAACAACCATATCTTTGTGAAAGATGGCTTGTATTGTTGTGGTTTGCTGTAAACTGAAGCTCAGCAACTGCATTTTCTTGCAATTACTGTTTGCATCATTAATTGTAAGATGTCCTCAGTGTTGACAACACTGAATGTTTGTTTAAATTGGTCTGAAAAAGCAACAATTTCTCTGTGCACTGGATATTACAAAGGATTATTTTGATACGTTTATGGTCTGTGTAGTCCCCCCCCCCCCCCCCCCCATCCTAACCTCTGAAACCAAGTGTACCCTGATTTAAATACATTTTGAAATTCCCTCCTTAGATGAATATACTTCTCTAAAAAATGAGATGACAATAATGTGTTTCCTTTTCTTTAATTTCAGGAGAAATCTGGGCCAAAACTAGCTTCAGAAACCCTCAGTCTCCGAGGTGACGAGGTGAAGTACTTGAACAGTCTGGACCAGAAAGTGTTCCTCAACACTGTGGAGGATGACTGAAGCATCTTTTGTGTGCCATGAATAATCTTACAAGGTTCCCATCAAGATTTTTAGTACAAGATGGCCACCTGCTGTAAAGGAAAAACATGATCGTTCAAGACAGGTGGATGCCTGGGACAGAGTCGTTATAATATATTTTATATACAGTGGACTTCGGATTCAACAAAAGGAGATGGATTCCCTGGGGGTTTTTTTTCTTTAAAATCAATGAAAATAACTCTGATTCAACTAACACTTAAATCAGCAAGCTCGGATTCAAGGAGGTCGCTTCCATGGTGAACAGCCCCCCCACCGACGTGGCTTCGCTCATTTTTCTCCCACAACGAACTTTGTTCCCTGAAACCATCCATTGCACCTACATCGTGAACCATTATTCACTCAGCCGATTGCATGTTACCAATCAGAGGCCTTCTTTCATACCAACACCTGTGTTGTTGGCACGTGCATGTGTCTACTCGAGCGTGTGTCGCGGTCAGATGGGGGGCCTCACATGTGTGACTGTGTGCATGTCTGCGGGGGGGGGGGGGGGGGGGGGGGGGCACGCACTGGCGGTCCGGACGTGCGTGGAATGTCACAGATACAATACGCCTCAGTCTTTTTTTTCACCCGGCAACTGATCATTATTACAATGATAAGCTAGTCTTGACATAGATCTACGTAATGAATTGTGCACTGGTCTATGGAATCAAAAGTTGCCGCATGCTAGGCTTTACACAGCAACACAACTTTTTGGCAAACAATTGAGAGGGCACAGGCGTGCATTTGAACGAATCAGTATTTTTTTTTTAGCACAGCTCATAATATGCAGGCATCTCAGGCACCACTTGTTACTTCTCTTTATACATTACCTGCCCAGTGTATCTACACAAAACCTTGTTTGCTATAACCAACACTCGGATTCAAAGAGATTTTAGGTCAGGCCCGGCAGCCTCTTTGAATCTGAGTTCCACTGTACTGACCTCAGAGAAATTTGCGCCCGTAACCCGCAACTTGCGCGCTCAAAACTTTTGCCATTTTCGTGAATTTGCTAATTTTAGCCAATTTTCCGCAAAAGTTGGGAAAATTATAATAAGATTTAGTTAAAAATACCGAAACTTTCTTCCACGACTAAAAACAACTACACCAAGGGGAACAATTCGTTCCTTTGCACTGTGGAGACCATTGCGGATGGGATCAGGACGGGTCGGGTCGGGATGATCGCCCGGCTCTTTTGCCTGTTTGTTTTTGAGGCAACGAGTCGGGCGCGATCGACTTGTGCCACGATAGCCGCTTTGCGCCAACAATCTGGCGAGCAAACCGACCCGACCCCCCAATTATAGTCCTGTTTGGACTGAATCATCTTCTAGCTAGATCTAGAGTAAATCAATCGTGAATACGATTGTCTGATTACTTAGCTTACTTGGTTCCGTAGCACCAGGTAGATAGATCTAGCATAAAAATTTATGAAAGACTTTAAAACTTAGGCTAGGAGGGTAGATCTAGACAAGGATCGATTCATCCAGAAAACACCTAAAGGGGATGTTCAAATATAATCTTAAGCCTGGAAGTGGGGGGGGGGGGGTCTTTGACTCTTGTAAAAGAAAAGTGTAGGGGGGTCGGGGGTCTTGAACCAATGTAAGATTACACTTTTGTACGGTGAAAAAATAATTTATTGACAACATTTTTTAAAAAATAACAGAAAAAAGAGTAACCATACTATTCACATAGAGGCGGTAAGCACAGCATTGCGGTGATACAGTAGGTCCTTAAGCGGCAAGCACGACATGACATGTAGATCGAGTCTAATTTGGATTACACCAGTGCGGTTGAAGTGGTAAAATGACACCGTAAGTTTTTCCGGAAAAGTTCTGCTTGTACCGTATTTGATTATTATCACATGTGTGTATTCATGTTTTTCATGAATACTATTATATAAAAGTAAAACGCATAGAAGAATGATTGTAACACGGATTTGCGCAATATAAATGTCATATTATTATTATTATTATTACGCGAATAATGTAATATTACGGGTTTGGGGAGGGGGGGCACAAAGGTATCATCTAATAATGGTATAACTTGCCATGCTTGTTTCTTTTGTGATTGCCAGCACAATATTGTTTTGATTTCACCAAAAGATAGATATATAGTGAGGTACCACAGAGCAAAATAAAAGGCTAGGTGCATTTTGACGCAACTCCGCTGAATTATGCCATTTTACTAGCGCAATGGGGATACAGGAAAATGCAGGGGAGGGGGAGTGGTACGGGCGATTTGTCCTGGACATGTGGCCATTAGAGACAGCTGGACTGTGTGGTCAACGTGCTTTGATCGTTGCATTGTTCCGACTAAAATCAAATTAGATAGGTTGAGGGGGAGAGAGAGAGAGACGTTTATTTGTTTTTGAGAGAGATAGACAATGTTTATTCATGTTTTTGCTGTTAATTATTAGTATTAGGGTATTTGATTTGTTAGTGTAATCTTTGTTGTACGGCGTATTGAGCATCCCGAGGGGAGTAATAAGTTGTACAAGGTGATCCGTTATTTTTATTATTACCATTTAAAACGAACATACACACACACTCCAAGTCTGTCATTTGCACACAAATGTGGGTACTTTTGGCATTTTTATAATGCACACAGATGTCAATAGCTGTATTACAGTTTGTCAATTTATGGGAAGAGACACTGCTGTGTTTTTGTCTCTCACATTAAAACACTTGTGTGTAACTTGTTTGCGCATGTTGGAGGTGCTTTTTTTGGTTATTCATTAGAATATCAGTCACTCTCAGACTTACAACTGAATTGAAGATTTTAATGAGCAAACATTGCAAAATGATTTTCAAAGATATTTTTATTTTAGTTTAGTTTATCAATATTTTTACTCAAACTGAATTTGGCAAATTTTCAAGGATGTCAATAGTATATATGACCTATATTTTAACAAAGTTTTACAGATATAAAGTAGGAGTAAAGTGAATGCTTTGACCCAGCAGGTTCTTTTTTGTTTTGTGTGAATCATTGATGGCCCATCCTCGCTATTAGTTCATGTTCCATCTCTCTAATGATTGTTTATGCGTATATTTATAATATAATGTGGATTTGGTGGCTTCGTCCACATAAATAAGTAAGGAAGGGAGTATTCTAGTCTTAATGAGTAGTTCTGTTAGTCTTGATCAGGTATCTCCTTGCCTTGTGCTTTACTTTTACAGTACAAAAATTGTTCTCATTAGGTACAATACAGTAATTTTTTATTGTCATTGTCATATTCTATGGACTTGAGGATTAAACCTTCGGATTGACTTGTCCTAGTTCTTTTTTACTAGTTGTAAAAGTTGCAGACCTGTTGCTTTGATAGATCAAGGGGTATTGAAGGTCCATAAAGTTGTTGTGATATGCCACACACAAATTTGCTTTTCTTTTTACTGAAGTTTAACACCCCTCCTTTACACATAATAAATACCACCCTCTGTTGTGTGATGACTATTCTGTTCATTTTGTATACAAAAGTAACGAATTTGATTCCCACATGAAGAAATGTGTAGGTGGTTGGTGTGTGCTCTGGTGTGGTTTGCTCTTTTTTTCCAATCAAAGATCTGTCATCCTTACTTCTCTTCTTTCTTTTTTGTGTTTCCCACTCTGTCTTGTTATGTCTCTAATCTTCAGCACATGTATGACCTATTTGTGATGCACATGCCATAAAACTTGTAATAAAATACAACAATTAGATATCTTATCAAGTATGTATCTCTGTCTTTTTGCTGGAAAAAAGTATCCCACTCAATTCAGGTTGGCTCTGACATTTTTTGTGTTTGTATATATGTTGAACTAATTGAACTGTGAATGTTTTTGTGTAAAAAATTCCAAATTTTGGAATTGAAGAAATAAATATTTAATGATTACCATTGAATAGTTGATTGGACTTCTATCTTTTGAATGAAATGCTTACAAAGTATGCTCTTAGTATGTTACTCTCTTGTAGCACTTCTAAGCTTCAGCACTTATTTGACCTATTTGTGTTGCAAGTGCTGTAAAACTGTAACTGAAACTAAACCAACAACATGTAGTTTCTGCTGAGGAAGTTATGATGTGAGCGGTTGGTTGGATGGTGCTACTGGTAGATCCTATTTCTTTACTTTCCCTCTGTTGATTTTGTCTGTCTGTCTGTCTCTTACTTTTTTCCAGCACTAAATGACCGTTATTGTGTTGATGTGCTACTCATTTTCAAGGCCCTCTTCCTACTTGGCTCAATCTTTTCACAGATGGACTAGTAATGTATCAGTGGTTCTGCCAGTTAAATAATTACAATTTTTATACATAGGAAAATTAAACCCATACTTTACACTCGCCAGTCCTATCCACATTGTTGAAACAAGAGGTTGGTGGCTCTTTCTTTCTCAAACTTTCTGTGGATTTCCATCATAGACTTGACAGTTTAGTACACACTGGCATGTGGTATGGTAATTGGGCTCTTTGCTGTTGCAGGAGAAAGACGACGGGTGGGTGGTTGGCGGGTGCTCTGGTGTGGTTTGCTTCTTCTTTCCTATAAAAAATCTATTGTCCTCATCTCCCCTTCTTCTTTTTTATGTTTGTTACTCTCTTGTAACACCTCTAATCTTCTGGTGCTCATATAACCCTATGCAGCTGCGAGTGCCGTAAAACTTCTACTGAAACAAAGGAGAAAGACGAGTTCGATTCCCAAGAGGGGAGTTTTTTTTAGATCAAATATCTCCATTAGCTGTGTACTGAGATTTTCTATCCCTCTCAGTTTCACTTCGGCTTGGCACAGACAAACAGGGTGCAAGTAGCCCACCTCGTAAAGGATCTAAATTGTGTTGATGGAGGCACAAAACGCTAATGATCATAATGAATAGATGATTGAGTCATCTAACGGTCAGTGACGTCATGTGCTTTTTCATAGAATACAAAAGCCTGAGAGGGCTGTACTGACAATCTGTGCAGCTGTTTTAGTTTGAGCTACGCTAGTTTAAAGCACAGTGATATGTTACAGCCTTTTAGTGCAGAGAAAAAGGAAGACAAATGGACAAACAAACAAACAACAAAGGTGAAAAAAAAGGAAGTTACCATTGGCACCGGTGTACAACACAAGTGATTGCACAAGCACATTTTCTTTAGTGAATAAGAATGTTGTATCATTTCTTTTCTCTCTTGTGTCATCATTTCTGTCTGTCCTCTCACTTTTCCAGGCGCTAGATCTAAATGACTTTTTGGATTGGTATAAGTATAGGCTTAGCTTACTTGAATCGAGATGAGCAAAGTATTTTCAACTTTAAAAATTGTAGTTATGGAGCAAAGACTTCAGAATAAATCAATCTATCAAGGTTGACTCAGAACAAAATTTTCATGTATTTTATTATGACTTTCTCATTTCAAAACGTACTGAAGTGATTTCTGTAAGCCAAAAGAACAAACAAATTTATCAAATAAGTTTGGTTTATTAAAATAATTTTTTTAATGGATATGATATGTGCCATTGATTGAGAAAAAATGTGTTTGCAGTGTTTAAACCGGAGTTTCCTTTCAAGTGCAGATGGGGGTGGGGGGGGGGGGGATCATGAAGAGTAGATGGGACTAGGAGGCCTTCAGTTTCTCACAATATTTGTAGGCTAATTGTAGGAGGCCGTTAATATTTCTCTAAGTAGTTTCTCCACAGTCCACCTTTCAAATTATGAAAAGGGCTGGCATGATTATTCAACTGCCATTGTTTTTTGAAAATCTTTTTTTTTTTTTTTTGAAGTTCTAAAATTATTAGTCTAGATTTATCATGAAGTGATATCTAGATCGATCTAGATTCTAGATCTAATTATTTAGTCTTTATGTTGTGTGGAAGGTTTTTTTAAAAAAGTATCCTTGCCAGTTGGAGATTAGAGTCTAGTAATGCTAAATAATGATTATTATCATTTTGTAGAATAGAAAAAAAAAGTTATTAGTCTACCTGTATCATGAAATGGTATAATTATTAAATAATCCATAATAATACAGAGATTTAAAAAAAAAGTATGTTTACATGTTGGAGATTAGTCATACATTGTTCAATGATAGCAAAAAATAAAAATGTAAATAGTTATTATAAATAATATACCTGTATCATGAAGTATAATAATATAACTTAATAATTTCTTTAGAAATAGAATTTTGTTTGGAAAAAAAAAAGAAGAGTATCCTTGCCTTTGGGAGATTAGTTATACTAAATAACTAATATGATGGAAAAAAAAAATAAGAGCCGGGTCCGATTATATCGGACGGGCTGCCAACGAACGCCCATTCACGGGTGCGATCCCACTACTGCGCGACACGGGGACTTTTGCCTGCTGGGTTTCCCCCCTGGGCCGGTTCGTCCCTCCTTAGTCAACCTGGAAATCTCGTATTCCTACAAGATCACCATATTAATGCCGGGCTTAGTGCGGACACCCGATCGACATGGCACGCCCGAGAGCAGAACCCCCGCACTCAAACCGTCCTCCGACTCAAGCCTCCAAAGTAGCTGGATTACAGGAGCACGCCACAACTCCCAGCGATTGTATGAGTGAAATATAGGTTTATAAACCGATGATCACAGATATATGGCTTGTTTGGTATTAAAATTTTTAGTTTTAATTAAATAAATTAGATTTGCCTATAAAATTTGATTTATATCCTACTGTAAAGCGAAATGGGACAAGAGTATCTGTAAATTCAAGAATTTCCAATAAGAACATTTCCGACATTTATTCGAAAACGAGGCTTCGTCGGCACCGTCATGTTCTATAAATAATTCAGGGGAACTCATCCACTATATTTTCCCAAACATTCGTAGGATCTGTCACTGTTGTCTCCCTTTGACCTTAAACCTGTGTTGATTGCGGAAATTGACTTTAAACTTTTAGATCTACTTTTTTACTTTAAGTAGTGTGGACGTATTTTAATGAGTTACCTCTTGTAAGCAACGAATTTGGATGGCTGCTCTTATTGGCCCACATGGGCAAATAAGCTGGGGCTTGTTGGCCCACATGGGCCATGTAATGCGTTGTTTTTTCAATGTATTTCATAAATGGTGTTGTCCCAACGTGTTCTCTTTTATTTTTTCTCACTTTATCCCTTCTTGTTAATGTTTTCCTGAGGCATTCCATCTCGCACACATTTCTACAGATTTGATTGTTTGTCAGCGTGTTCCTGCAGTTCAGTGTTATTGTTATGCAGTAGACTTTGATCGTCTGCGAACAGTATTTCATTTAGAATTTAGGTCCTCCGGATGTGGGCTTGCTTCTTTCGTCGAGCAATATATTACGGTATAATTGAGTTATTTCTTTGTTTACTCTATGTATACTGGGTTGGATAAAACAAGATGAAGATGTGTAACTTCTTTATAGTCTCTCTTGTTCATCTTTTTATTTTTAGCATTAGATTGGAAAACTATACATTCTCAATTTAAAATAGAGATCTAGATATATGTGATTGACGGACTTTGTGGATTTTTTTTTTTAAATTGGG
>NW_004797992.1:198991-200072 GCF_000002075.1 Aplysia californica | reverse complement strand
GGGGGGGTGTTTCAAGTTCCGAGTAGTGTATAAAATCTACTTTGATCTCGTCTTTGTAGTAATAGTAGTTGCTAGTTCACAGCTTTCCTACTACCATCCTGCAGCTTTCTTTTTTTTTTTTCTTCCGTTGGTTTTGTAACTGCATGTTGCTGTTAATTAGTTCCTTGAATTACATTGTATTTCACTAGATCAATTGACAGTGTGAACGAACGAATGAATTGTTGACAGATTCTTCACTTCACAGGTTTTACTCTTTCTCCTTTCAGATGACGAAAGTTTATTTTTTAGACTGACATGAAATATTACATTACATTATCCCCGAGACTGTCATTATCGTTCACCTCATCGGCGAGATCTGGCGCTTCGACACGCAGCTGACTTTAGGACTTGGACACAAATATGGGAGGTTGCGTGTTCAAAACCGCGTACACCCTCTACGCCAGCACCTGTATCGGGAGATGTGTTCACAACCGGTGTCTTCATATGTTCAAGAGGCACTATGGGCAGACGGCTGTGCACTCCCGACTGACGCCTTTCTTGTGAGCTGAGTTGTTTGTGTATGTGTTTGTTTCTCAGCTTGTTTTCTGGGTTTGCTTTGTTTGGGGGATTTTGTTTGTTTGGTTGGTTGGTTGGTGAGTTTTTGTTTTATTTTGTTTTTGTTATTTGTTGTTGTAGTTGTTGGTGTTGTTGTTGTTGTTGTTGATGGTGGGGTGGTGGTGGTGGTGGGGTTTTGTTGTTGTATGGGATTGGGGGGGGGGGGTTCAACTAATGATGGTATACAATTTATCAATTTCTGTCAACAAGTCTAGTCGAGGTGGAAAACTAGTTTGAAAAAGAAAGAAAAGGCAACAACCGGTAAATGAAAATACATGTAGCTATTGTTTAATTAACCTTAGTGCTGAATAAATTCGTACGTCGTGCCCTGCTTTTAATGACGGAGTGGGGTCGGAGACAAAAAAAAGTCGTCTCCGGTGGGGTACAGCGTGTTCGTCGATGTTTACGCACGTTTCTGTTTATCGTTTTTACGCACGTCATCATTATCTCTCTCTCTCTCTCTCTCTCTCTCTCTCTCTCTCTCTCA
>NW_004797992.1:194466-197499 GCF_000002075.1 Aplysia californica | reverse complement strand
GGGGGGGGGCTACACCCCAAAAGTCCCGATTTTACTATGGATTTTAAGTTTTAGGCATTTTTAGCTTTTTCAGCCTCTCTTACTACTATTTCATCACATAGGAACCCCCTAAAGCCTTATTTCTTTCCTTACCTGGCATGCTTGTCACCTCAATTTCTTCATAAAGTGAGTCTTTTATTTTTGTTATCGCCCGTTTTCTCGAAACGTGGTTTTTCTATATACTTTTTTGAATAACTCCAAACTTCATCCAATCTTTATGACATTTTCACAGAATGAAGAGAAGATGTAATAAAAATAATACCTGTGTTAAATTTTTGGTGTATTTTTTAGTGCTGGGCGGTTTGGTTCCCGATTGTTGAAAGCTAGGAATCGTAGGAATCGACTCCGAATCCAGTTACTCACTTTGTAACGATGTGATTTCTTCCGGTGGTTACCTAATTGGCTCCGAACATCCTCAGGATTTAGGATAACATTGATTTCGGAACACTAAGAAGTATCAACTTTTATTTTTCAAACTTGAATTCTTACAAAAAAAAGAAGAAGATCCTTTGGTTTTCATAAAAAGGAGTCGGTACTTTTTTTCCTGTGGCATTAATCGTGGGAATCGGTTCCGGAATGGATTCTTTGCCCAGCTCTAGTATTTTTTGTTGGTGGTATCTGGAGTGCGGATTTTCACGGATCTTTTGCAAACGTGAATACTACCTCAGGAAAAAATTCATTAAAAAATTTCCAGTACGTTTAGGAAAACATTCATTACACAAATTTGTAGATCTATTGTTTGCTAAGATGCATGCAAAAAAACAACAACAACAAGACAACAACAACAATATATTTACATAAAAACGGTGTTAATTACGCAAGACATGACAACAAAATCCAATATGGCCGCCGTATCCAGGGAAACGAAACTTTTTTTTTCTCAAATTTGTTTGCGATTGTTAGACTCCGTACTGTGCTTATTATATGTGTGAAATTTGGTAAAATTTGATCTACTAATAAGCGAAATAGCCTTCAGGTGTAGCCCTCCCACACCCGCCCCGCCTTAATATATCATTTGGTCTAATGAGCAGGAAGTAAAAGGATAACAATAAAGGAATCTCCGAAAAAGATTTTACTGTCTGAATTCCAGTACTTGTCTACAGATGGCTCGGAAGTTCACTATTTGTCTTAAACAGTCCAAAATAACATAATCAAAATTTGAAACTTCACGAATTAGAAATACTGAAATCCATTAAAAAAAGCCCTAGAATTGGTCTCCTTGGCCATAAGCAGAAGCCACAAGTCATGTGAATCCTTAAAAAATTATTTCGCTTAAAAAAATACCCGTCTGTGAGGATGCACTGCTCGTAGTGAGACATTGATGGACGAAGTATTCTTCTTATTTTACGACCTATTCATGTTACAAGGGAAGTCAAACTGTTACTAAAACAAAAGACTCGTACTCAGACAAAATGACGACAGGAGAATGAAACAAACAGCAGTTGTCGCATAAGTCGTCGAGGGAAACCTCTTGGATAACAATAACAAACAAAACAACAACAACAACCATACCCCCTAACAAGCAAACACCAAAACAAGCAAACAAACAAACACAAAACAAAACAAAGACCCCCTAAAAACTTCCCCAAAACAACTGAAAGTTCCAAGGGACACAACCCATATATCATGTTCCTTCCTGTCATGTCAAGAGTCATGTACCTTACAAATGAGCATACAATGTAATTTCTAATTCAGGCTAAGGGCCCACATGAATAGCAGTTTAGTTTGAATTGATTGTTAATACAGAGAGGGTATAAAGCGCTGCATCTGAACAAGATCTATCATCCTATTAATGCTTGTTCCCCAGATTTTCTCTGAATGCAGAGTATGTGCCGTCCAAATATAGGGCCAAGTTACTTATTTTCGGCACGGTATGTTGACACTTTTTTGTTTTGGATTGACAATAACCGTTGTTACTGTCAGAAGTTGTTAGAAAACTATTCTCTTGACATCATCATCATCATCATCATCATCATCTTCATCATCATCATCACGGGTGCTCTGGTGTTGTTTGCTCCTTCTTTCCTTTCAAACGTCTATCGTCATTAACCCTCCGCCTTCTTTTCTTTCCTTCTTTCTGTCTAGTATAATACCTCTAAGCATTAGCACTTATCTTATGACCTTATTGTGTTGCAAGTGCTGCAAAACTCTTCTTCGGGTGTCTGGTTTGGTTGGAGCAGACACCGCCGACCATGGTGCTCCACTCTTACTTGTTGTTACCATCCTGATCATCTCTGTTTTTCTCCTTGGATTATTAATCACAAAGTTGTTCAGAATCTGTGTAATTTGGGTGGTTGGCGGGTGCTCTGGTGTGGTTTGCTTCTTCTTTCCTATGAAACATCTCTCCACTCGGGAATCAAACTCGGTCTGTGGGTGGTTGGCGGGTGCTCTGGTGTGGTTTGCTTCTTCTTTCCTATGAAACATCTGCTGTCGTCCTTATCTCCCCTTCTTCTTTTTTATGTTTGTTACTCTCTTGTAACACCTCTAATGTTCTGGCGCTCATATGATCTTATGCAGTTGCGAGCGCCGTAAAACCTCTACCCAAACAAAAACTAAAAACATCTGTCATTCTTATCTTTCTTCCATCAGTTTTGTGTTTGTTACTCTCTTGTAACTCCTTTAATCTTTGGCTCTCATATGACCTACTTGTGTTGCACTTATTACAACGAACATCCGTGTGTATTGGTCTCTGTCTTCCTCTGATTGCCCCGCCCTTTATCTTTCCACTGACTGGTAGATCCCACTCCTCTTCTTTCCCTCTGTTGTTTCTGTCTGTCTCTCTTACTTTTCCCCAGCGCTGAAAGACCGTTAATGTGTCCATGCACTTCTTTTTCCTCAAAAAACAAAAACAAACATATTATGTTTTCACAAAGTAACATTGTATCAATAAAACTCTTACCACCCCCCGAAAAACAAACAAACAAACAAACAAACAAACAAAAACAAAGCAAGAAAAACAAATACCAACAAAAAAACCCAACAAAAAGCAAATCC
>NW_004797992.1:190385-192707 GCF_000002075.1 Aplysia californica | reverse complement strand
TGGGTGGTTGGCGGTTGTTTGTTTGTTTGTTTGTGTTTGTTTGTTTGTTTGTGGGGCTCATTGTGAGTGGGGCGGGGTTTTATTTGTTTGTGGGTGGTTGGCGGTTGTTTGTTTGTTTGTGTTTGTTTGTTTGTTTGTTTGTGGGGCTCCTTGTGAGTGGGGCGGGGTTTTGTTGTTTGTTTGTTTGTGGGACTCATTTTGAGTGAGACATACTTTTTTGATTGATTATTTGTTTGTTCGTTTTTGTTTGTTTGTGGGGCTCATTGTAAGTGGGACAGGATTTTGTTTGTTTGTTTGTGGATGGTTGGCGGTTGCTCTGGTGTGGTTTGCTTCTTCTTTCCTATCAAATTATGTCTATCGTCTTTATCTTCCCTTCTTCTTTGTTTGTGCATGTTACTCTCTTGTAACACCTCTAATCTTCTGCACTTATAGGACCTTATTGTGTTGCAAGTGTCGTAAAACACGTACTAAAACTTTATTTGTTTGCTGTTTCTTTATTTGTTTGTTTGTTTGTTTGTTTGTTAGTTTGCTGTTTGTTTGTTTGTGGGACTCATTGTGAGTAAGATTTACTTTTTTGATTGTTTGTTTGTTTGTTCGTTTGTTTGTTCGTTTGTTTGTTTGTTGGACTTATTGTGAGGGACAGGATTTTGTTTGTTTGTGAGACTCTTTGTGAGTGGGAAAGATTTTGTTTTTTTGTTTCTTTGTTGGGCTCTTTGTAAGTGGGAAAGACGCTGTTACCCCGCGGGGTGGTGCTACTGACTGAAGTGTCTTTAGGCCATTCCAAAAGGGGGGATATTAACATGTTCTTATGCACAGTAGAATTGTACATGTAAATGGGCTGATTCATCAATGTTTTGCTCAAAACTGTGCCTGAACTGCAACGGGGAACTGCTGCTTTTTCTTTCCTAATCCTTACTATTGTCATTTTTCCTCTACTTCTTTTATATGTTTGTCACACTCTTGTGACCCGCTATTTCCGGGGTCCCTTCATAGACGAAGCAGACTTTGTACTGTTGAAGCTAGAGAGGTGAGCAGAGTAAGCCTGATTCCCTGTATGGACATCTCTGTTGACATCCACCCTCTGACGCTCATATAACCGTATGCAGTTGTGAGCCCCGTAAAAAAGATGCTGTTTGTTTGTTTGTTTGTTTGTTTGGTTTAGTGTGTTTGTAGGACTTGTTGTAAGTGGGACAGGAATTACTTACTTTTTACTTTTACTTTTTCATCCTCGGTTGCCGTTAAGCGTCGAGGGGAGATGCAGTTTTCTGTTGTAGGCCAGCTCCGCAGCTCTTTCAGTTGTGATGTTATGTTTTCTTAGGGTTTCCTTGACACCCTCGATCCACCCTTTGCGTGGCATTCCTCTTCCTTTATAGCCTGAGTGCTTGGTGTTGTAGGCTCTCAAGGCTGGCTGGTCAGGTGACATGCGTAACAGGTGGCCAAACCATTTTATCCTCTGTCTCACTGTGTAACACAGGCAGGACTCAGTGCCGATAGCTGCTCTTACTTCTTCATTTCTCTGCCTGTTTCGTCTTGTGATGATAAGGGTTTTGCGGAGACATTTCATTTCGCATGCGGTGATTTTGCTTTCATGGGTTTTGCTTAAGGTCCAGGTCTGGCACTGATAACATAATGTTGGTATGGATATTGAGGTGATAAGCTGTCTGTTTGTGTCCATGGAGATGTTTGGATGAGATAGACGGGGTGCGAGCTGGTAGGTGACAGCGTTGGCTTTTTGAGTTCGCATTTCTATTTCTCTGTCTATGAACCCGTTTTCAGAAAAAGTGCTGCCAAGATATTTAAACTCTTTCACCTGTTTCAGTTGTTTACTATTGACATGGATGTTCAGGGGACTATGGTTTCGGCTCACTTTCATAACTTCTGTTTTTGATGTGCTTATTTTCATGTTGAATTTCTCACAGGTGTTGTTGAGCTCGGTAGTGTGATTTTAGAGGCTTTGTTGGTCATAATGAATTGGACATTGGTCGTCTGCGAACAGAAATTCATTTAGGCTTTCTGGGTTTTGGTTTGCTTCTTGCGTTATTGTGTCCATATATATTATAAAAATGAGGGGAAATAGAACGCATCCCTGTCGTACTCCTGATCTTACTTTGAACCAGTCTGTATTTACTTCCTTCGTTCTTACTGAGCTTCTGCTGTTGGTATATAGAGCTCTGACATTATCTAACAATTGTCCTCTGACGCCATACTTTTCGAGTGTCTTCCAGAGTTTTGCATGGTTAACACTGTCAAAAGCCTTCTCTCGGTCTATAAAGACGATGTTGGATTCTTTGTTGTGTTCTATTGTTTTCTCGCATATCTGTC
>NW_004797992.1:187735-189198 GCF_000002075.1 Aplysia californica | reverse complement strand
GGTCAAGTCTCCTGATCCTGAGGTGAGAGAGGGGGAGAGGAAAAGCGAGGAGGGGGGAGGGATAAAGAGAAGGGGGGAGAGAAGGGGGGGAGGAGGGAGAGAAAGAAAAGGGAGGAGAGAGAGATAAGGAGGAGGGTGAGGAGAGAGAGAGAGAGAGGAGAAGAAGGGGAGGGCACTGCTTTACCCAACCCTTATTTGTTAATCCCTTCCCCCACCTATCGACGCCACCCCCCCAACAAAAAACAAACAAAACAAAAAAACCCCCACCTTCCTTCCTCCCTAACCCATCTTCCGTTTCACAGATCACACTTGGACGCCCGCGTGACCTATTTAGCCGTGAGTATCTGCGCTCGACTCTCCAGGTGTGGCTGCTGTGGTTTGGTGTGGCCTTCACCTACTACGGCATGGTGCTAGCCAGTGCTGAAGTGCTCAGGGTCCGGAATAAAGACAGTGAGTAATTGAAAACATGTTTTACGGCTCCATTGATACAGATTAGGGGGAAGGACTTCCGTATCGAGCGACCACCCCAACAAACACAACAAAGAAGGGACCTAACCCAAACCCTAACCCTACCCCAAACTTAAACATCTACCCTAACCCTACCCCAAAACCTAAACCTCGACCCTACCCCTACCCCTACCCCTACCTCTACCTCAAACCCTGCCCATATGTCTACACCTATCCCATCCCCCTCTGTTCTGCTCTGTCTCATAGTGGTCTGTCGTTACGGAAGTCCTCCCGATTTGGGCATTCAGGAGGCGGGCTACAGTGATTTGGCGTGGCCAGTGCTGAGGTTTTCAGGGCCTAGAATAAAGACAGTGACAGTGAGTAATGGAACACGTGTTTTACGGCTCCATTGATACAGATTAGGGCTTTTAGAAGGCGGACTACGGCATGGTGCTAGCCAGTGCTGAGGTGCTCAGGGTCCGGAATAAAGACAGTGAGTAATTGGTCGCTTCTAAGGACAAGCGGGCTAACCCAGATTTTGGGGGTTATCATCAAATAAAGAGTATATCTGGACCATATGCAGTTGCTAGCATTTCTGTATATTTATCTCAGGGATTTTTGATATAGCGTGCTCTATTTTTTTCTACGTTTGAGAAAAAAGAGACGAAAATCCATTATCTGTTTTTAAAAAAATTAAAAAATCACACGGCATTCGAATGGCCCTGCCATGCTTCGAATAGCTGTGAATAGTGCAAAAATCATGAATGTCGAATAGTAAAGTCGATTGGGCACAGTTCTAGTGAGTAGTTGTAGAAGAAGAAGAAGAAGAAGAAGAAGAAGAAGAAGAAGAAGAAGAAGAAGAAGAAGAAGAAGAAGAAGAAGAAGAAGAAGAAGAAGAAGAATCCCCGAGGTGGGATTAAACGAGGAAGAAAGCGGACACATTTTTTTTAAAAATTGACGAACCGTCAAATTCCCATCACCCCGTCCCGTTCAGTCATAAGGGATGAGGCGAGTTC
>NW_004797992.1:184550-185199 GCF_000002075.1 Aplysia californica | reverse complement strand
AGTAAAGTAACGTAAAGTAAAGTAAAGTAAAGTAAAGTAAAGTAACGTAAAGTAAAGTAAAGTAAAGTAACGTAAAGTAAAGTAAAGTCGTTCCTGCACCCAACCGGGACGTTGGGGATTGCCTTGTTAGTGAGACAGCTTTCTTGGCCTTTGGCATATTGTGGTAGGGTGGCCAGTTCCTTTCCACGCCGCCTTTACTTTCCCAACTCGAAGTCAGGCTCCCATTACTGCTGGGTGGGCAGGAGGGGGTGAAAAAAATCCGTGTCGGAACCGAGGCTCGAACCTGGACTTTCTGCTTCCGAGAGGAGGGCACTAATCGTTCCAACACCGCACCCTCATGTAAAGTGTACCAATCAATAACTACATAACCATTTATCTAACATTCGGGGGCTTTCGTGGCCTAGAGGTTAAGGAGTTGGCCTCTCATTCAAAGGTCCCGGGTTCGAATCCGGGTAGCGACCGAACAATTTCTTCTCTAAAATTGTCTCCTTTCACCTCCTTTCCAGCTCTCTGGCAATGTTCTGTTGTCTGCTTTCAATTCCACTTTCTGCCCCCACCTCCTCACTTCCTTTGCCCCCCTCCTCTGGGCTCCTGACTCTTTCTGCAGCCTTTCTACTGCTACTCCTTGGCTCCTTCTTACTGCTGTCTT
>NW_004797992.1:170139-177639 GCF_000002075.1 Aplysia californica | reverse complement strand
TCGTAAAACCTCTACTAAAACTTACAAAAAATAGAAAAAAAATAGTTTGTACAAGATAGCACTAAGCTCGCTGCTGCTGTTTTGGGACAGATTAGCAGAATATTATTACAATTCATCTCTAGACGTCCCCCTGATGTTTTGGTTGAATGTTATGATACGGATAAACTTGCTTCGAATCCTGATTTGGGATGGAGTGGGGGTGGGGGGGGGGGGGGGGGCTTTTTAAAAAATGAATTGTTACGGGACTTTCCAATTGTCTCCGCGTAATGAATACAGTCCTACCAATATCGGCGATGGCCCGTAAATTTGGAGATTCTGTCTTTATATAGCCTTACTGTGTTGGACGTTAAAACCAAACCATTCTATGCCACACCTCTCTGCATCATTTCCCCAAAGGTATATTATAATGTGAGCTGTTTTCAATGGATTGTAGAGGCCCAAGGTGTGGGTTTGAACCCAAACTGACCAAGGATGATGATTTGAAATGTTTCCATATTTATATATTTGAGACAACCCACTGATATATATATATATATATATATATATATATATATATATATATATATATATATATATATATATATATACATTTATGCATTCAATGAAGAGGCCTTAACTGTTCTGAATGGAACATAAAACTCATATATTTTGTATCTTTTACCACATTTTGAAGCGTACATAATATTAATTATTCCTTTTTGTTCGGAATCAACATTTCTAAGCTAAAGAAATGTTCACCTGGGGAAAGAAGAATAAACAATATTAATATGATGAAAAAGAATACTTCTATAGACATTGTGTCGGGGGGCAGGTTTTTCCCCTGATCTTTTGTGTCACTGTGAGGTTGCATATGTCTCCATTCATTAATACATATTGTTATACATATATACATCATTATTATTATACATGTATATATGAAGAATCCAGTCGAAGAAAGAGCATGGTCGCAAACGACAAATGGTGAGGATATCAATTTTAAGAGCTTGTAGATTCATAACTACATTTCTGTTCACCTGTTGGTTGAGTATTAGTATTATTGTTTGATCTCCCATCTAACAGTCTACACGTTTTTGAAATTAATATCCCTTCAGTTTGTGACTATGCTTAATCCTTCATATGTTATATAATATAATATTATGACAACATACAGGGTGATCCAACCCCCCCCCCCCAACAACCTGTTCAACTTTTTTTCTAAATAACTCACACGTAATTTGTACTAGAATGTTGTAGTTTGTAACAGATATAATTCATTTACAAGGAATTTGTTTGATATAAAATCCACAAAGAAGAAACATTTTCAAAAACGAAAATGGCGTTTATAAAAACCACCTATAAATGCAAAATGCACCAATTTAAAAGATCTTATAAGGAAAATAAGGAAATGATTGGGTTTTTTTTCTTTCCTGTTATTTTTTAAATCTAATCTTTCCATCCCTGCAACCTTTAAACAATATTTCTTTTCTCCTTCAAAGTTAGAATAATATTGCTTAAACTCTGGAATTCCGAGAACCAATGGTCAATAGGTCCTCCTTTGGACTCTACACATTTTAACGCGTCGTTCGTAATGCTCAGTGGTGCCGAACACAAGGATCCACTCAACCATGAGTACTCAAAGCCACACACACGGTATACCTTACAGAATGGAGCTGTTTCCAGAGACAACATAAGGAGGAGGTGGGGGGAAGGGCAGCATTTGTGGAGTTGATATATAACCTGAAAGTTAAATATTCTTGGGCTTTGCCAAGGAACAAAATGTCATAGAGGAGATGTTCACGCTTTTCAAGACGACCGAGGTACCATGAACACAGTGCTGTCCTCTTATAGTTTCGCGAACGGGAAAATGGTACTGTCGAAGATGAAGGCCTGCTTTGAGAATGTGGACCGTTGAAATGTAAGAAAGTCATTGCTGCAGACAACGTCTCATAGGGCTCATCTACTGAATTCTGCTCCTTAATGACGTTTAAAGGGGTTCAGATGGTGTGTATTTGACCTGAAGTGGTCGTTTTTGGGGGGAATTTTTAGTTCTGATTCTCTACAGGTCCTAACTGAAGGACCATTTCCCCATTTGGCATCAAAGAAGGCCACACGGGCACCTTAACATTAATTCCGTACCCTGTGCGAAACTTACTAAAAACTCTCTACTCTTTACTAATCTTAACCATAATCTCAGCAGCCTGAGGAAACTTAAGGGAAACATTCTGCGAACTTCTGTTGGCCTGTTAGACTACTGTAGTTTGCAAGATGACCAGATCGTTGGGATTTTTAGTGGTTGGCCTAGTGCGAACTAGTGCGTCATGCTACAAAAGTGGGGACATAGCTGAAAATGTTTTTTTTTTACGCACTATGTAGATCAAAACTATTGTGTGGATTTATCTAAAATGAATATCGGACAAATTCCTTTTGGCCTCCAAATGTTGTGTACAAATTTGAAACGCAAAACTTCAGCGTGGAGGAAAATATTAACAGAAAAAGTTGTACAGTGTTTTGGATCACCCTGTATATAAACATATTTTGTTGTCATAATATTGTTCTGTTGAGTATTTAAGATATCTAGATCTAAGATGACTTTTTAATGTTGGGCTTACAGAGATTTATGCTATCTGTTCCCACGTTTCACATATCATGTGGATTGTGATAAATTCGGAAAGTTTTACGTGATGCTGACAATTTGTTATGTTATTGGATATCAACGTATACAACTATATAAAACATTTTCATCTATGTCGTTTCTCATTGATCCATTGATGTTGTATATTATTATGCTTGCTTTTTTTTAAATATGAGAATTCTGAGGTCCAAATTTTCCACATTTTTGTGCTGATGTTTTCCAAAAATGAACCCCACACAGGTGATGAGCCGATTCGTCTTTGTTTTGTGTTTAAAAAAAATTATGGTGTCTTGTTTCAATTTGCGGGTGGTTGGCGAAGGCCTTAGGTCCTACTTATTCTTTCCCTCTGCTGTTTCTCTCTGTCCGTCCTCCTTTTTACCCCCAGCACTAAATGCCAGTATTGTGTCGACGTGCTTCTCCTTTTCTCTTTACTCAAAGTCAAACTTAATTTGCGGGTGGTTTGAGGGTGTGACAGGTATATCATACTTCTCTATTCCTACTCAGTTGTTCGTTTGTTTCTGCCTTTTTGTCTGTCTTACTTTTCCTTGTACTAAATTGGCGTTATTTGTCGGTGGTTGGCGTGGTGCGGTTTGCTCCGTCTTTCCTATCAAATATATGGCTTTTTTCGTCTATGCAGACGGTCAGTTTAGCTTAAGATAAGTCTCAAGGCTGTCTTCGTGCAGCTTCTTTCACGGCTAATTCTTCCAATGAAGATTCTTCCTATCAAATAGCCGTCTTCTTTATCTCTCCCCTTTCTTTTCTTTCTAAGTTTCTCTCTATTAACACTTTATTCTTCAGCATTTATGATCTAATTGTGTTGCAAGTGCGCAAGCCTCTTACCCAGACAAAACCTGATCATGTTGCTAGTGACTTCGCTCCGAAGTATACAAACAGCTTGCTACAGGACTTTCTCCTGTCATTCTATCATCCATCGGAAATGGATATAATGTTCTGATATTATCATCATCATCATCATCATCATCATCATCATCATCATCATCATCATCATCATCAATGCCTTTCACCCCTGGCAGGGTATAGGCCACATACAAGTTCCTTCCATTTATCTCTGTCCTGAGCCATCCTTCCAAGCTCGTTCCAAGTGAGCTTCATTTCTCTCATGTCCCTTTCCACGCATCTCCTCCATCTGATATTATACTTCTTACTATTTTAATTCCTTCGTGTAATTGTAGCTGTTATTGTTTTACTACCAAATTGACACAATTTAGACCATTAATTAAGGAGTCAGGCTGTTTCGACTGTGCCTGCCAGTGTCAACTTGGGCCGAGGGGGATACGATGTTCCAGTCGACAAACAGTGATACCCCTCCCCCCCCCCCCACACACACACCCTTTTATCAAACACGAGAATCATACTCAGGTTTTCTACAACAAGCGACAGGAAAGAGAACCTAACTGCTACACAACAGATGCTGATGTTGAATAAGTCATATGTGTCAAGGCACGTTGGAACCAGGCCCTCGTCAATTTTTGGACATAATATTTATGGAGTTATTGGTAGCTTCTTAAAGCTTGTTTATTTGCGTTGCTCGTAATGAAAAAAAGTATACCTATCTATCTGGAATAAAAGTTGAGATATTTGCGATTGAAAGAGTTGGGGGTCGCCTGGTGCCAGAAGTAAAATTAACAGGAAAATTACCGCTAAGGTTAGGTAATTTCCAAAGCTTGAGTGTCCTTGGGAACTGCACATTTACATTAGTTTGTACGTGTTTTTGGTCATTTTTTTCAGAAAAATCCACGGAGAAACGAATTTTCATGTGGACGTAAAAATGCTATGGCTCTAAAAGTCAAAGGAAATTGCACAAAGGGCAGAAAATGTCGGTTTCTTTAATTTTTATGATTTTGACAAGCCCCTTATTTCGCCAAAATGCCACACATAATACTTATTTTGAAAAAGTGTATAATTGTTAACGCGAGGCAATAAAGAAAAAGTGAAAGAAATGAGACATTAAAAACACGTAAACGAAAGCGGAACACACACACACACACACACACACACACACACACACACACACACACACACACACACTCACACATGCGCACACTCACACACAAACATACATACACATATACGCACGCATACACGCACAGAGGTATACACAGACACATACACACTCGCAAATTTACATACGCTCACATCAACACACATACACACACTCACACACACGCGCTTGCATAGTCGTGCTCGCATACATACGCTTACGTACGCGCACACACATTCACACACACACACACACATTCAAACACATTCACACATACACACACACACACACACACACACACACACACACCCATGTATACATACACATACACTCTCACACGCGTGTTTGTGCAAAAAAAAAGCCACAAAAATACCCTCACAAACCCAATGAAGACAGCTAAAACATAACATATTTTTTCACATTAATTTATTTTTTTATTTATCATTACGAATGACAAAGAGGAAAACATGGTTTGATTGATTGGTATAACGATATAGTGACTATATATATATGTTGTTTAAAGAACGCCTCTGGTCTCTCCTACTGTTTGATATCATCATCATCATCATCATCATCATCATCATCATCATCATCATCATCATCATCGTCACTGTTGTCCACTACTTGATTATAGTTTAGATATTTTTAGTGTATTAAAACATCTCGTAGTACAAAGTTTTGCCCAGTTAGGCTTCATCGGCAACAGAACTAAAAGAACAAGAACAAGAACAACAACAATAACAGCAACAACAACAATAACTACAACAACAACAACAGCAACAGCAACAACTACAGCAGCAGCAGAAGCAATATCATCATCATCATCATCATCATCATCATCATCATCATCATCATCATCATCATCATCATCAACAACAACAACAATAAAAATAACAACAACAACTACAACAATTACAACAACAACAGCAATAACAACAGTAGTAGTGAGGTCTATGAGGAGTTGCATGACGCAACATGTTTGGGACATCCCCGACCATGTGAGATAATCTACATCCCGGCAGAAATACATAATCAAAAGTAAATATTAGATCTAGTCCTCCCCACCTCTCCCCCCCCCCAACCCCCCCCCCCACCCCACACATGCATTCCGCTTTTCTTGCATTGGGAATCGAACTCATGTATTTCACGGACAAGAAACAGAGCCTGGCCACTATACCACAAGCAGAATTATGTTGGGTAATTGTGAAAAAAGAAAAACAACAACCGGGGGGTAATTTTCCAACAATGAGTAAACTTCAACAATAATGATGATATCATAAGATTCATAATTGTAATAACAACAACAACAACGACTGCAACAATGCAATACATGTACTTAGTTATACACAACGGTGATGACATTAGTAAAAAAAAAAAGAAGATTGTAATGATAATAATAATAATAATAATAATAATAATAATAATAATAATTATAATAATAATAATAATATAATATTAGTAATAATAATAATAATAATAATAATAATAACAATAATAACAATTAAAAAAAAATAATGATAATAATAATAATAACAGTGGTATAGTCCGGGCAACAACAAATGGACAACTTGTCGACCTCATTTCCCGGAATCAAAGTTGCGAATCTCTCTGATTTTTTCCATACGCCTCTGAATTCTAAAAGACCTAGAAAATCTCGATTTTCGTGCATACGCGACAAAAATAAAGAGGTGTTGTCTATATAATCATTAGTAATTAATTGATCATAAAACCCAACACCACAAACTTTTTATAGCAAGTACGGTACTAATCTAAAAGCATAACAATACAGGGTGTCGTTGCTGGGGCCAAGCCAGAAATTTCAGGGGGAGGGGGGGGGGGGGGGGGAGGAGGGGATATAGTTTGGTCAAATCCAAAAATGTGGATCAACTGAGTGCTAAATTTGAAGAGCTAATGGGTATGTCATTGGGCACCCCCCCCCCCCCTGCAGATCCATAGGCAGAGCACCCCCTTTTCCACATGCATGTCTTGTCCTTTTTTTGGGGATTTGTTATAGAAGAAAAGAGACGACACAGTATTCATTATAACACAACATAGATTTTTGTGAATGATCAAAGACATAAATAATGTATCACTCAGTAACAGTTTCAACATCGTTAACAAACAGACCTGCCGCTCAGAATTCCTTTACAAATTCTCTATGACATAAAAGCCATGCAAACGGAAGTAAAAGATGAATGATAAAGAAGAAGCTTCCCCAAGTCGCTACCTTAGAATTATTATGTCCTGTCTGCTCAGTATCCAGTTTTCAGAAAAATTGATGTTAAAAAATTGAACTTCATAACACGCCAATCTTTATCGAAAGCAATTCTTTGAATATCTCGCTAACGACTCAGAATAACCTTACGATTTTGGTAGAGCAGACAGAGAATCAATTTGATTTCTAATCCGATGGTCTTAGTAGCTCCAAACGGCCAAAAATTACAAATAAAACGTTGTAATTCTGAGGTAGCCAAGTGGTACCCTCTAACCACCCACGAAATCGAGGTCAGGAGTTGTGATAACAAACCGTATAGCATGTACAATGAGGACATTTACGCTCTGAACTATTAGTTGGCCTAAAACTGTTGGCCCTATTGAATACAAAGGTGATAAGAATTATCGATCATAATAATTATGTTATGGTTAAGTTATTTTTTAGGCGAAGCCTCGAAATTCAAAGTCTGTCTCCGAAAGGGCCGAGTCAAGTAAACGGAGAGGCTCGAAAATTCATTTAAAAATCCCCCCAAAAACGCAAAAAAAACCCCACAAAAAAATCTAAGTCCAAAATGTGGGTGTTTTCACGCCCCTGTCGACACAACGTGGAACTTTGAGGACGCGGGCTTTAGATCTTGCCTGCCAGGGTTAACCCTTGATGAGAGAGAAAGAG
>NW_004797992.1:161856-170039 GCF_000002075.1 Aplysia californica | reverse complement strand
GTGTGTGAGAGAGAGAGAGAGAGAGAGAGAGAGAAGAGAGAGAGAGAGTATATCCCGGAAGAAAGAGCGAGATACTCGATACCATTTTTTTCTCTCTCAGGAATAGAATTTGGGACTCCTTCTTGTGACAGCGGGATGCCTAACCGCTGCACGCCAAGAAATCCTCGGTGGAAACAAAAAAACAAAAGAAATACAACCTGAAGCCGAGTGACTTCTAATTGCGTTCAGCATTAGAATGTCAAGCAATGTCGGAGAGGAAATCTTTCAGATAGGTTAAAATTCTCGCTAGGACGGTCCTTGAGCGGACGCGCTAAACCCAGCTCGAAAACTAGATTCTCCATCTCAAGGGAGCTCACTGCATCGTTTTTATTTTGATGCAGTCGATACGTTTTACGTCCCCTTCAACATTATTTAGACCCTTGAACACCTTTGTCTGGACACCGGTATGACAGGATTTAAAGAAGAAATTTTTATAAATATCCCTGAAAAGTTCCAGAAACTGTTACAGAAATCAATCCTGAAACAATTACTGAAAATGTTTATCTTAATATTCCTGAACAACAAATGACTGAAGTTTTTCTCGAAATCATTACTGAAAACGTTTCTCTAAATATTCCAGAAAAATTCCCTAAATCATTCACGAAATCTTTCCTGATAACATTTAAGAAAAAATCCTGAAATTGTTCCTGAAACTATTCACGAAATCATTCTTGAAGTTTTCCTGAAACTAGTTCTATTCCTGAAATATTACTGAAATAAAAAAAACCCCAGTCCTTAAAATAATTCGTTGGAAATTCCAGAATTCATTCCTGAAAATATTCCTGAAAAGTCTTGAAAATGTTTCTGAAAAAATCGTGAAAATGTTCCAGAAAAATTCCGGCCTCAAATTAAATCACAAAATCTTCCCTGACACTATCTAGAAAAAATCATGAATTCCATCCTGGAATCATCTGGAAAATTTTCTGGAAGGAAATGAAGGCGTTACTCTGAGTCAACAAGAAACTTCTGCGAATTAGTCAAGTTTATAACAAAATATCACAACAATATTAAATTGTTTGCGCTGTCTGTCCTTTTTCCTTTTCTGTGTTACAAGTTAGAAGTCACAGAATCCGAGACGTCTGATGACACAGGCGGTGGTGGTTGTTGCTCGTCCGGGGAAGGAGGTAAAGGCGGAAGTGAGCGGAATTTTGGCGGCAACTGTCTGTGTTTGTTTTTTCCGCCAATTTTTTGGTGTCCTTCAGATGAAGATGTTGGGGTAATGGTGATGATGCTGCTGCTGGTCACGACGTTGTTGCTGCTGTTGTTGGCTGTTGCTAAAGGGGATGTGGTGTTGATGGTGTTGTTGGTACTGTTTATGATGGTTGCGATTGTGGTTGTGCTGGTGTTGCTGATGTTGTCGTTTTTGACAAAGGAAGGGGTGATGATTACATCAGTAGTGCTGTTATTCTTGCCGGCTGAGCCCTTGTTGGTGTTCTCTACATGAGTGGGGATGCTGCTGCTGCTGTTGGTCTTGGCTGCAGCCAGTTTCCGCTTCCATCTCTGAAGATAATGCTCAGTGGCGGTGTCGGAAGTGTCGCTTCCCCTCAGGAGCATTGTGGGTAACGTTGGGTCCCATGACGTCAGCCGCTCCACCATCTCCTCGAACTGTTGACGAACAAATTAATGTGTGGCATCATTAGTTTAGTTAGTTTAGTTAGAGTTTTACGGCGCTCGCAACTGCATGAGGCTTCTTAAATTTAGTTAGTTTAGTAAGAGTTTTACGGCGCTCGCAACTGCATGTGGCATCACTGTGACATTAGGCACTCGACCATTAGACTTTAATGAAGTCATAGACACCGACGTTTTTCAAATCCGTCCCTTGGGTAGTTTTTGTGGAATTTTTTTCTCAGTTCAACACCTTTTATGTCCATTTAAAACTGATTTTTACGTGGATTTGACCGAAAATGATTGATTTAAAGCATTATAAATGCAAATTTGCAATTTCCAAGGACACTCAAGCTTTGGAATTCCCCAAACTTTGACGGCCATTTCCTAGCTAATTTTTTTATCTCTGACACCAGGCGCCCCCACCTCTTTCAATCACAGTTTTATACCTTGACGTATTATAAAGATAAAAGCAAGCTTTATGATGACATCAATAACAACATATTATGCTTAAATATCGACATGCGCTAATTCCACCGCGTCGTGATAAAAATGAAATCAGAGCACACTTTACCATTTTGAAGTCGAACCTGTTCTAATGGCCCTATTATAATGACATTGCTTGTTCAATACGTCAACCTGTCTAAGACAACCCCTTCTCTGTTTGACAACTGGCTGCCGTATAGGAAAATAATAGATACATGGTAAATGGCATAGATAGATAGATAGATAGATAGATAGATAGATAGATAGATAGATAGATAGATAGATTTAACAAAGCGAAATGATAAATCCTCAAAATACTCACCCGTTGGGCAATATTCATATTCTCCACGTCACCCCGGATGGCTCTCTCGGGACTTGGCTGCGGATCTGAAACAAAGTGATTTGATTATTTTCTACAGTAAGGCCTACTATTGAACACAGTCTGCGATCACTTTTTAGAGTAAGAGATCAAGGGGAAGGCCACGTAGAACATAGAGAAGAGGCACATAGAGTGATCTATGGAAAAGGTGGAAGACATGAAATAATAATTATCGAGAGGCTAGCCCAGGACAGGGAAAGTGTAAAGTGTCTGTTCGTGTCCTTTACCCTGATCCACGATGAGAAAGGCAGGAATAAGGAGAATAATCATTTTGAAGGTTGGCCTCTTCGATATAATAACTACCTCTATGGACTATTTTTAGGGGTGGGGGGTACTGTAACCTCACAGAAAGGAGGAGGTAAGGTATTCAATAAAATATAATCCCTTTCACGTAAAAAGAAGAACTACAGGCAAATGGCCCAAGCGCAACACGGCATCAAATTCCTAAATGACACCACAGAGCTATTGGCTCTCCTTTGCATCCACTAGGATGTTTGAACATTTGGTGGGAAATCAGGTTTATTAAATGTAAGGCGTTTAACACCTCTTTCAACACTATCAAGTGATTTAAGAGGCGGAATTTTTGAATTTAACGCCCATCTCCAATAGGACCAAGCCAAATTGGTTGAGAGCCTTAGAAACTCCACAAAACGATCCAAGTTCAGAAACACCCAGTCTGTGATTCGAACACAGGCCATCCGAACCGTAGGTCAGCATGATGCCAACTGAGTTAACGTAGCAACTGGAAAAATCAGAGAGCCTATCAAGGTCGCTGACTCTACTTCAGCTTTCAGTAGAAATCACGCTGCCCTAGAAAAAGAAAAGCCAGGTCATTAGAAGAGTGCTTTTGAAACCTCAAATCAGTCCTTCTTTTGATGAAAATCGAGTTACTTTTGTAACCAAGTTCGCAATAAGAGTATCTAGCAATGGCGAGATGACATTTGTTCTAATCCCCATTCCTTCCCTTGATTTTCTGAGGGACGAAAGGGGATGTTTTTTAATTTTTCAAATCCCGCTTATTTGACTCTGCGAGCTGTTGGTAGTAGCTTTACCAGTACATACAAACACTTTTAATTATCCTGGTCAATATCTCATAACTTGCAAAAGAAGGCAAAACATTGTTTTGAAAACTCGCTTTTCAATTGGGCTATATATGGTCGCTTGTAAGCACAAGGGGGCTGTCCCGAAAAATGCTGTTTTGAGAAAATCGAAGGTAAAGTTTTTGCCCCTTGCTCATATTCTTTAAAAGACAAGGAGAGTTTTCTCTATAACCAAACAAATATACACACCAGTGAAAGCAAACTTCTCCTATAGGTAGGACAATGCCCACTTTTGGTGTAGATCAAGATTTCTAGAAGCCCCCGAAATCTGGGTTAGCCCGCTTGTCCTTAAAAGCGACCATATTCTGACTCGTGCAAGTTATGAGAAAAAAATCTTGTTAACAGTGTTACAGGAGTATTCAAACCATTCCCAATTAGCAAGAAGGAATCTCCGAATCGAGGCGTTGGTAGTCTAGTGATCGTACAGAGAGAGAGACAGAGAGAGAGAGAGAGAGAGAGAGAGAGAGAGAGAGAGAGAGAAAGAGAGAGAGAGAGAGAGAGAGACAGAGACAGAGACAGAGACAGAAACAGAGAGAGACAGAGAGAGGGGGAGAAAGGGAGAGAGAGAGAGAGAGAGAGAGAGAGAGAGAGAGAGAGAGAGAGAGAGAGACAGACAGACAGACAGACAGACAGACAGAGAGATAGACAGACAGACTGACAGACAAACAGACAGACTCACAGACAAAAATATGAAAATAATCTTTCTCCACAAAAACACGTCTTACTGACCTTCATCTTTTTCTGTATCCTTTTGTTTAATCCTTTTCAAGGACGTAAAAATAGAGGTAATTTTCTCCCATACGAAGGCACCTAACTCTCTGTCAATCTCGTCTCTGCCGTCCTCCATGTCCTTGACATTGGGCCGTAAATATTCATCGGATTTCGACTTGTCAGCGCACAGGAAGGCCTCAACGCCTTTTATCGTTTCCATAGAAACGTTGAGCATGCTGATGGCAAAGTTGAGGACCACAATGGTAGAGATAATGCTAAAGGAGGCGTACATCATGCGATAGAGAATGCCCTGAGGATTACAGAAAAACGGCTTTATTATCATAGTTCAATGCTATGTACTTTACCAGTATGCAATATCTCCCACCAACCACCTACCCCATCCAATTCACAAAAAACTAGAAAAAAAGTATTAAAACCCAAATAAGCCACAACATAAGGAAGCAAAAAGAGACTAGAAAATGACAAAAATACTAAAACAAAGGAGACCCAATAATCACAAAGAACTGAAACAACAATAATAAAAAGAACCCTCCCCCCTTCCAAAAAAAAGACACCCCCTAAATAAAGGCCCCCCCCAAAAAAAAAAAAATGACCCCCCCCCCCACAACAATAATAAATATAAGATACAAAACAAACATCCGACAGCAGCAGCTGTCAACTTCATCAACTATTTACTTCTTCAACTACTTGGTACAAGGTTTGAAACCGGGAAACTCGTAAAAATCTAGATCTAGATCTATACATTAATTTTTTTTTTCCATGTACAGCTAACACGATTTGTTTTCCATGTTTATTTTTCTTCTGAATAGGAATGTGGATAAGTACATTCAAATAGCAAGATCAGCTAAATTTGCTTTCTAAATAACGTAAATTGTATCGACAGAGACGTAAAATAATATCACTTTATGCAAAGGACGGCACGTACCTGGAAAAGTTCACTCGAGGTGAAGCTTATGTCTCTGTACTTGGTCATGCCCAGCAGAAGCGTCAACAACGTTGTGAGTGAGCTCATCACTGGCACGTGCATGCCGAGAGAGAGGGAAACAGATGGGGGGGGGGGGGGGGGGGAGGGGGATGGGGGATTGGTGAGAGAGAAAGAAGGTGAATAATTGAGGTACGAAGAACAGTGAACAGTTTAATGACAAAATGCGACAAACGCCATTTTCGAAATCTGGCCGAATTCTTGGTCATTGTAATATCTAGAAAGCGAAGCACAATCTAAATGGAGCTGAATAATACAGATATGTGTATAGCTGGAGATACTGTTTAATTTGTATAAGACAGCCATCCATTGTCGAGGAGAAAATGGCTGTATAAGACAGGTGGGCGTCTTTAAAAGAGAAGAAAAACGTGAGGGGGGAATGAGAAGTGCCAGTCTGTGTAGGTCATTGTCTCATGCATGTGCGCGTAACAACAGGTTGGACTGTGTATTAAAATGGTTGTCTGTCAATCTCTATCTGTCTCTGTTTGCCTCTCTATCTCAACACGCCCAACAGAAGTGTCCACAATGTTGTGAGTGAGCTTGTCACTGGCACGTAGATGAAGAGAGGGTGGGTGGGGAACGGGTTGAGGGTAGTTTTAGTAACAGTTTAACCCTATCCGTACGCCTGGGGTCATTTTGTACTTCACATTCTTCTTCACATTTTAGAATACTTCTATTGCAAAGATCTCTTTGAAACTTTCAGTTAATAATTTAACCCCATCCTTACGCTTGGGGTCATTTTGTACCCCAGAGGTTGTATTCTTCACATTTTAGAATATTTCTAGAGCGAAGATCTCTTTGAAACTTTCAGTATTTCTCAAAAATCATTTTGACAGACTGCTATGCAAAGCGTACGGATAGGATTAACGAGTAAATTAATTTCCCCTTTGGAAAGTGGTGGCACAGAGTTCCCCACGTCGTATGGATACGATAGTAAAACACGAAGTTTTGATAGGGTTAACATACAGCTTCAACCCTGCCTGTCAGGCCAACCAGGGCTGATAGGGATACAACGTCCCAGCAACAGATAGACTGAGACACTAGATATAAATCCTCATCAAACGGGAATCAAACTCAGGTCCGCTGTTTATAACGGCGAAGCGTCTAACTGTTACACCACAGACGCCGGCCTCGTTAATGAACTAAAATAATCTCGACTGGGTTGTAACAAATTTACAATCATCTTCTCTTCCTGTAGAACAAAGCTCACAAAGGTGAGGCATCAAAATTGTGAGGCATAGTGGTGACATTTAGCGCTCCTCAAAATAATGAAATGGAATAAACTTATTTTTTCAATCCGTTTTCGAATTATCTTCCTTTGGCTCAGGACTTTTATGCCCTTTTAAAAACACATCCTTATATGTTTTTTAAATGAAAAACATTGATCAAAAGCACAATAAATTATGTACATTTGCTTTTTCCAAGGACACTCAATTTTGGCGGTCATTATCTTGCCAATTAAACTCTGACACCAAGTGACCCCCACCTCCTCCAATCGCTAACATCTTGACTTCTATTCAAGATAAATGGGTATTTTTTATCAAAAGGAAGACAAAAATAAACAAGCATTAAGATGATACCAATAACTCCATATGCTAAAAAACTGACAAACCCCTGATTACACCATGTCATAACACATAATATCACCATACTTGTCCTAAAATTCTTGAAGACTGGACCCTCGAACAGGTAGAAGAACGCAGAGAAGCTGACCAGACACACGCCCAGTGTGATTCCCAGGCTGACGAGCTCTGACCTTGACCTCAATAGCGTCTTGCGCATGACGAAGAGGTGGGAGTTGACGGCCAAGGGAGCCAGGAAGTGGAGAATCCGGATGAAAAGGACGGTGGACATACTCGTCTGGTACACCCGGTCGTAAAGGAAGATGGTGTCTAGAGACGCGAAGCCTCCTGGAGAAAGACACAGGGGGGAGAGATGGGGATAGAGAAACATAAATACACGCTCATAATGACCTTATTGACTACGCAGAGGAAGATGGTGTCACAAGACGCGAAACCTCCTGGAGGAAGACAAATAAACGCTCATAATACATGTATGAAATTATGAACTTGTCGATTACGTAGAGGAAGATGGACGATGGAAAATGATGATCTCAAAGATTGTGAAATGATGCATAAGGACGACAGAACATGATTAGAGAGCAGGGAAAGAAATGAAAGGAGAATAGTTTTTTAGATTAGAAAATTTCTCGTCGATCTCAGGTTTCGAACCTGCGACCTGTTGAATGCGAGGCGAACATTGAACATTTAGACCACGAGATTCCCCAGTCAATATTATGTAGTTGCGAGCGCCATAACATTCTTACCAAACTTTTGAACTACTAGAAAAGTAAAGATTTTTCTTTCTTTTTTTTGTAGTTTTAGTTTGAGTCTTACGGTACTTACACCACAACACCACAATACTTTACTAACTTTACCTTCTCTGGCATGTTACTTTACGCTGTCGATGTCAGAGGTAAACATTGAATCATGTTTGTTGTTTCGCCTTGTTGTATGGTTATATCAATGCTTTTGTCCAATTACAAAACATCTAAGTTATATAAGATCCCAAAATAAGAGATGTGCCAAAGGGTTAGTTTTAGTAGAGGTTTTACGGCGCTCGCAACTGCATAAGGTCATATGTGCGCCAGAAGATTAGATTGTTTGTTTTTTTGTTTTTGTAAAGTGTTTTACGGCGCTCGCAACTGCATAGGTCATATGAGCGCGCGGGACACTCCTAATATTTTCAGTTGGCAGGAAATTTTGAATTTTGCCCGGGTGGCGGCCGAAGCCTACTCTTATCGATTTTAGACCACCAAGGGATCTTTAACGTGCGCAACTTGCACACGGGCCCTCCGAGA